>NC_086325.1:159746055-159898555 GCF_036172605.1 Pelobates fuscus | reverse complement strand
CTCGCTTATCTGTCTTCTCGTTCCCTCGACCTCGGCTTGCCTCTGACTATTCTTTACTCTCGGTACGTTAGTCCGGCCATTCTAAGGCCCGGTATACGTACCTTTCCACTCTTTGTACTCTGCGTGTTGGATCCCTGTCCCGATCCTGACATTACGACAGGGCCAATGGATCCTGCAGGTACAAACAGTCAGCTTGGTTCTTCGGATCCCAGGTTTGACGCCATGGAACATAGGATGGATCAGATGGCTTTGGCACTACAGGCACTTTTGTCTCGTGCTAGTAATCCACCTGAGGAGACACGTACTCCTTCTATCTCTCCTGCAGTCTCAGGTCTAGAGGTAGCCACTGTAGGTGCTTCTTCCCGTATTACCCCACCAGTACGTTATGGCGGGTCACCGGAGAAGTGTCGTGGCTTTCTAAACCAGATTAGCATCCATTTCGAACTACAACCCCGCTCTTATCCTACAGATAGAGCAAAGGTTGGATTTATTATTACTCTGCTCATTGAAAAAGCTTTGAGATGGGCCAATCCTTTATGGGAGAATGATAATCCACTCGTCTATAATTATAATGCCTTTGTAGCTGCGTTTAGAAGAACTTTTGACCCTCCTGGCAGAAAGGTCAATGCAGCTAGATTAATGTTGCGCCTTAAACAGGACAATCGAACACTTGTGGATTATGCACTAGAGTTCAGATCCTTGGCGGCAGAAGTTAAGTGGAACGAACAGGCTTATATAGATGTGTTTCTGAATGGGTTATCAGATGTAATTCTTGACGAGGTCGCTACTAGAGAACTCCCTGAAAATTTGGAGGATTTAATTTCTTTTATATCTCGTATTGATGAACGCTTAAGAGAGAGGCAGAACACTCGAGATAGGACCCGTAGACCCTCCTTTAAACTAGCGCCTACCTTTCAAATCTCTGAGTTCGAAGACTTACGTATTCCTGAACCTATGCAGATAGGCAGTACTCATCTCACTGAAAGGGAGAGACAGTACAGGAGAAGGGAGGGTTTATGTATGTATTGTGGAGTCAGGGGTCATTTACGCCTAAATTGTCCCAATCGTTCGGGAAACGCTCGCACCTAAGTTCCTCTAGAGGACAGGCCTTGGGTGTTTCTACTTTGTCCTCTATTCACAACTATAAGGAGCTCAGGCTTGTGTTACCCGTTTCTTTAAAGTGGGAGAAGGGAGTAGTTAAGACTATGGCACTAATTGATTCTGGAGCTGCTGAGAGCTTTATAGATCAGGGTTTTGCTGCCAAGCATGCTATTCCATCCCAGTTAAAAGAGACACCTCTGGCTGTTGAGGCCATCGATGGTAGACCGTTACTTGAGCCTGTTATTTTTCATGAGACCATACCGATTAACTTGACTGTTGGCATCCTGCATAAAGAGGATATATCCTTGATGCTCATTTCTTCTCCGTCTATTCCCATAGTTCTGGGGTACTCCTGGCTGAGGAGACACAACCCTATTATTAATTGGGAATCAGGGGAAATAGTTTCATGGGGAGAGAATTGTCAAGAAAAATGCTTGCGGAAGGTCTTACCTCTTGGATTAACTAATACATCGAATACCTCTGACAATCCTACAGAGACACAAATTCCGCCTCAGTATCTAGATTTAAAGGCAGTATTTGACAAAAAGAAAGCCGATACCTTACCCCCACACAGGTCCTTCGATTGCAAAATTAACCTACTCCCTGGTACCATGCCTCCCAGAGGTCATGTATACCCATTATCTATAAAGGAGAACTCAGTCCTAGAGGAATATATTCACGAGAATTTAGACAAGGGATTCATCAGGAGGTCCTCCTCCCCTGCCGGGGCTGGATTTTTTTTTGTTAAAAAGAAAGATGGTTCTTTGAGACCTTGCATTGATTATCGAGGCCTGAATAAGATAACCATTAAAAATGCCTACCCGATTCCCTTGATCACCGAACTCTTCGATCGTTTGAAGGGCTCTACAATTTTCACCAAGTTAGACCTCAGAGGGGCATATAACTTGGTGAGAATCCAGCAGGGACATGAGTGGATGACGGCATTCAATACTCGATATGGCCACTATGAATATACCGTCATGCCTTTTGGGTTATGCAATGCACCAGCAGTATTCCAAGATCTGATTAATGAGGTTCTTAGGGAATTTCAGCAAGAGTGCGTCATTGTATACCTAGATGATATACTCATTCATTCTAGTGACATTGAGATTCATCACAAACAAGTCAGGAGGGTTTTGCACAAGCTTCTCCAGCATGGCTTGTACTGCAAGTTGGAGAAATGTAGCTTTGATCAAACCCAGGTAACCTTTCTCGGCTATGTGATCTCTGGGGAGGGATTTAAGATGGATCCGGATAAGCTCCAATCCATTCTAGAGTGGCCTTTACCCACAGGTCTTAAAGCCATACAGAGATTTATTGGTTTTTCCAATTATTATAGGCGCTTTATTAAGGGCTATTCTTCCATTATTGCACCTATCACTAACATGACCAAACAGGGGGCTGACACTAAGAATTGGACTACTGAAGCTCTCCTTGCGTTCAAGACTCTCAAGGAGCTTTTCGCTTCCGCTCCAATTTTAGTTCACCCTGACACTTCTCTGCCATTTTTGCTCGAGGTAGACGCATCAGAGACTGGTTTAGGTGCTGTTCTATCTCAAAGGTTGGGTGTTGATAAACCATTACATCCATGTGGATTTTTCTCTAAAAAATTGACCGGTACTGAAAGCAGGTATGACATTGGTGACAGAGAATTACTAGCGGTTATCAAGGCTTTGAAAGAATGGAGACATTTATTGGAGGGTACATTACATCCTGTTACCATCCTGACAGACCACAAAAACTTGTCTTATATCGGAGAGGCCAAGCGTCTGTCCTCCAGGCAGGCTCGTTGGTCGTTGTTTCTTACCCATTTCAATTACGTTCTGACTTACAGACCTGGGTCAAAGAACTCTAAAGCCGATGCGCTATCTCGCCAATATGAACCCTCTGCTTCAGTTGAACCACTTTTGTCTTCCATTGTACCTAAATGCAATATTATTGCTAATACCAGTCTCAAAATTCATTCCCCGCTACTTGACCAGATCTTGAAGTCACAACATCTAGCTCCCGGAAACACTCCTGAGGGAAGAAACTTTGTTCCTCCTGAACTTCAACTGGAGCTCTTACAATGTTTTCATGAAAGTAAAATAGCTGGTCATCCTGGTATTCGCAAGACGTACTCTCTGATATCCAAAGATTTCTGGTGGCCTTCACTTCGTAAGGATATTGAGGAGTTCGTCGCAGCTTGTGAGACTTGTGCCAAGACTAAACTATCTCATGCATCCCCATGTGGCCTGTTACACCCCTTGGACATTCCTGAGAAACCTTGGTCCTGTTTGTCCATTGACTTTATCGTTGATTTGCCTGCTTCCAAAAGACAGACTGTTATTCTCACGGTGGTGGATAGATTTACCAAGATGGCCCATTTCGTGCCATTACCTAAACTTCCGACTTCCCCTGAATTGGCGGAGATTTTTGCGAGAGAAGTTTTTCGCCTACATGGGATCCCTTCAGAGATTGTTTCTGATAGAGGTTCTCAATTTGTCTCACGTTTCTGGAGATCCTTTTGTTCTCAAATGGGCATCAAATTGAACTTTTCCTCTGCCTATCACCCTCAGTCTAACGGAGCTGCTGAACGTACTAATCAAAAGATCGAACAGTATCTGCGTTGCTTTGTTTCCGAACACCAGGACGATTGGGTCGGTCTGATTCCTTGGGCGGAGTTCGCACACAATAACCTTGTTTGCGATTCAACTCGCTCTAGCCCTTTCTTCATGAACTATGGCTTTCATCCTTCGATTTTTCCTTCGGTTTCCTCTTCTCAGGGGATACCGTCGGTTGATGATCATGTCGCCAACCTGAAGAAATTATGGGATCAAACTCGACAAATTCTATTACATAGTTCCTCGCTGTTCAAGAAACACGCTGACAAACATAGAAGAGCGGCTCCTGTTTTTGTTCCTGGGGATAGGGTATGGTTGAGTACTAAGAATATTCGCCTAAAAGTTCCGTCCATGAAATTTGCTCCTCGTTACATAGGTCCTTACAGGGTTCTCACTCGTATCAATCCGGTTGCGTATCGCCTTGCTCTGCCACCTGCCTTACGCATTCCTAACTCTTTTCATGTCTCCTTGTTGAAACCCCTCATTTGCAACAAATTCTCCTCTAAGGTCTCCTCGCCTCGTCCTGTTCAGGTGGAGGGTCGGGAGGAGTACGAGGTCAGCTCCATCATTGACTCCAGAATTTCAAGAGGAAAATTGCAATATCTGGTCAACTGGAGGGGATATGGTCCTGAGGAGAGGAGTTGGGTACCTCAGGAGGACGTCCATGCTTCTCGCCTTCGCAGAGCATTTCACCTTCGCTTCCCATCTCGCCCCGGTTCATTCCGCCCGGTGGGCGTATCTGAGAGGGGGGGTACTGTCAGGGTACCTGAGGCCTCTACCTCTAAGGGAGGTAGAGACTTGGTGGTGTATCCGTCCAGGCGAGCTGTCTCTTCCGTTCCTCGCGGTTCATCCAGTCACTTAAACACCGGCCGCGAGGAATCCACGTCCTTTTCTAGTAGGACGCTCAATACGTGACGTCATGACGCTAGCACGAGCAATCTGTCACTCAAGTGTCCGATATCCAATCGGTACTTTTCAGAGGCGTGATTTCCATCCAGAACCAGGGTATTTAAGCTTACTCCTTTCTTCAGCTCATTGCCCTGTCGTGGTTCTAGCTTGTCTAGTCACTCAGTGCTCTGGTATTCTAGTTTGCTCTTTTGGTTTTGACTCGGCTCGTTGTACTTCCCTGTTTCTCTGTTATCCCTTGACCCGGCTTGTCTCTCGCTTATCTGTCTTCTCGTTCCCTCGACCTCGGCTTGCCTCTGACTATTCTTTACTCTCGGTACGTTAGTCCGGCCATTCTAAGGCCCGGTATACGTACCTTTCCACTCTTTGTACTCTGCGTGTTGGATCCCTGTCCCGATCCTGACACTATCTATCTATCAATCATCTATCTATCCATCCTGTTAGTATCTAGGAGAGAGATCAGTGATGGCCCAGCACAGTTCGATAAAGCACTCAGTAATTCGGCACCCAGATACATTGTGTTGACAGTGATGTTTGGAGCCAGTAGGTGTCTGGGGAAATCAGGGTTAGTGCGGGGCTGTAGGCTGCAGATGGATTTAAAATCAATGTCCCATTTGCCTACATTTTCTGAGTCTATGAACCACATTTGGGTGAAAGGTGGGAGATGTTTCACAGTTTTTTCCAACTTTTAAGCTTTAATAATAATTTTATGTGCTATTGATCTGGCGTTTGGAAGGAGTCAGGCGACACTAATGCAATAAAATGAGGGGACTGGTGACTAATAGTGACTAATGAGGCAATGATAACGGCTCCAAACATACAGCATCAGCCGTGGGGAGGGAAGGGTTAAATCACAAAAAGACTCCAGGGTTTGGGGGGTTAATGTGTGTGAACAGCACTATATAGGGGAGTGGTAAGCAGGCAAAATGGGGGGACTAGCAGGTATAATGGGGGGACTAACAGGTATAATGGGGGGACTAACAGGTATAATGGGGGGACTAACAGGTATATTTGAAGGGACTAGCTTGTATAATGGGGGGTAAGCAGGTATATTGGGGGGACTAACAGGTATATTGGGGGGACTACCAGGTATAATGGGGAGACTAACAGGTATAATATTGGAAGAACTAACAGGTATAATAGGGAGACTAACAGGTATAATGGGGAGAAGAGTAACAGATATAATTGTAGGAGGACTAACAGGTATAATGGTGTGGATTTACCTGTACAATTGGGGGCTTAAAAGCTATAATGGGGGGTCAAACAGGCACAATGGGTGGGAGTAACAGGTATACTGGGGGAGGAGTAACAGATACAATGGGGGAATTAACAGGTATAATAGGGGGACTAACAGGTATAATATTGGAAGAACTAACAGGTACAATGGGAAGGTCTAACAGGTATAATGGGGGGAGGACTAACAGGTATAATGTGAGGACTAACAGAGATAATGGACGACTAACAGGTATAATTGTGGGAGGACTAACAGGTATAATGGGGGAAGGACTAGCAGGTATAGTGGGGGAAGGACTAACAGGTATAATTGGGGAGGTCAAACAGGTATAATGGGGGACGACAAACATGTATAATTGTGGGAGGACTAACAGGTACAATGGGGGAGGACTAACAGGTATAATGGACGACTAACAGGTATAATTGTGGGAGGACTAGCAGGTATAGTGGGGGAAGGACTAACAGGTATAATGGGGGAGGTTAAACAGGTATAATGGGGAAAGGACTAAAAGGTATAATGGGGGACCAACAGGTATAATGGGGGAGGTCAAACAGGTATAATGGGGAAAGGACTAAAAGGTATAATGGGGGACCAACAGGTATAATGGGGGAGGTCAAACAGGTATAATGGGAAGGATAACAGGTATAATGGGGGACGACAAACATGTATAATTGTGGGAGGACTAACAGGTACAATTGTGGTATGACTAAGATGTATAATGGTAGAGGACTCTTAGGTATAATTGTGGGAGGACTAACAGGTATAATGGGGGGACAAACAGGTATAATGGAGGAGGACTAACAGGTATAATGGACGACTAACAGGTATAATGCCAGGACTAACAGAGATAATGGATGACTAACAGGTATAATTGTGGGAGGACTAACAGGTATAATGGGAGGACTGACAGGTATAATGGGTGATAACATGTATAATGTGAGGACTAACAGAGATAATGGATGACTAACAGGTATAATGGGGGAGGACTAACAGGTATAATGGGAGGACTAACAGGTATAATGGGGGATAACAGGTATAATGTGAGGACTAACAGAGATAATGGATGACTAACAGGTATAATTGGGGACTAACAGGTAAGCTTGTGGGAGGACTAACAGGTATAATTGTGGGAGGACTAACAGGTGTAATGGGGGGAGGACTAACAGGTATAATGGGGGGAGGACTAACAGATATGATTGTAGGAGGATTAACAGGTATAATGGGGGAAGGACTAGCAGGTATAGTGGGGGAAGGACTAACAGGTATAATGGGGGACTAACAGGTTAAATGGGGGGACTAACAGATATAATATTGGAAGAACTAACAGGTACAATGGGGAAGGTCTAACAGGTATAATTGTGGGAGGACCAACAGGTATAATGGGGGTAGGACTAACAGGTATAATGGGGGATAACAGGTATACTAACAGAGATAATGGATGATTAACAGGTATAATTGTGGAAGGACTAACAGGTACAATGGGGGAGGACTAACAGGTACAATTGTGGTATGACTAAGATGTATAATGGTAGAGGACTCTTAGGTATAATTGTGGGAGGACTAACAGGTATAATGGGAGGACTAGCAGGTATAATGGGGAGAGGACTAACAGGTATATTGGGGGATGACTAACAAGTATAAAGGGAGGACTAACAGGTATAATTGGGGAGGACTAACAGGTATAATTATGGAAGGACTAACGGTATAATGGGGGGATGACTAACAAGTATAAAGGGAGGACTAACAGGTATACTTGTGGGAGGACTAACAGGTATAATGGGGGGAGGACTAACAGATATAATTGTAGGAGGACTAGCAGGTATAATGGGGGAAGGACTAGCAGGTATAACGGGGGAAGGACTAACAGGTATAATTGTGGGAGGACTAACAGGTATAATGGGGGAGGACTAACAGTTATAATGAGGGGACTAACAGGTATAATGGGGGATAACAGGTATAATGCGAGGACTAACAGAGATAATGGATGACTGACAGGTATAATTGGGGACTAACAGGTAAGCTTGTGGGAGGACTAACAGGTATAATTGTGGGAGGACTAACAGGTATAATGGGGGGAGGACTAACAGATATAATTGTAGGAGGACTAACAGGTATAATGGGGGAAGGACTAGCAGGTATAACGGGGGAATGACTAACAGGTATAATGGGGGACTAACAGGTTAAATGGGGGGACTAACAGGTATAATGGGGAGGTTAAACATGTATAATGGGAAGGATAACAGGTATAATGGGGGGAGAACTAACAGGTATAATTGTGGGAGGACTAACAGGTACAATTGTGGTATGACTAACATGTATAACAGGAGAGGACTAATAGGTATAATTGTGGGAGGACTAACAGGTATAATGGGGGGACAAACAGGTATAATGGGGGGATAACAGGTATAATGGAAGGACTAGCAGGTATAATGGGGAGAGGACTAACAGGTATATTAGGGGGATGACTAACAAGTATAAAGGGAGGACTAACCGGTATAATTGGGGAGGAATCACATGTGTAATTATGGGAGGACTAACAGGTATAATGGGGGACTAACAGGTATAGTGGCGGGAACTAACAGGTATAATGGGGGGAATAACAAGTATAATGGAAGGTCAAACCTGGGGGGAGGAATAACAGGTATAATGGGAGGACTAGCAGGTATAATGGGGAGGACTAACAGGTATAATGGGGGGATGACTAACAAGTACAAAGGGAGGACTAGCAGGTCTTATGGAGGGGACTAACAGGTATAACTGGGGAGCTCTAAGTGGTATAATGGTGGAGGACTAAAAGGTATAATGGGGGGACTAACAGGTATAATGGGGATGACTAACAGGTATAATGGGGGATAACAGGTATAATGGGGGATAACAGGTATAATGGGGATGACTAACAGGTATAATGGGGGGATAACAGGTATAATGCAAGGACTAACAGGTATAATGGGGAGGACTAACAGTTATTATTGTGGGAGGACTAACAGGTATAATGGGGGACTAACAGGTATAATGGGGAGGACTAACAGGTATTATGGGGGGACAAACATATATAATGGGAGGACTAACAGGTATAATAGGGAGAGTAACATGTGTAATGGACATACACTGGCAGATAAATAGGAGAGCAGCAGGTATTATGGTCGGGGGGGGGGGGGCAGCAGGTAGTATGGTCTGGGGGGCTACCGGTATTAGGATCTGAGGAGGACAGCAGGTATTATGGTCTGGGGGGAAGCAGATATTATCATCATGGGGGGCAGCAAATAGTATGGTCTGTGGGAGGGGCAGCAGGTTGTATGGTCTGGGGGCAGCAGGTATTATGGTCTGGGTCAACAGCTATAATGGTCTGGGGCAGCAGGTAGTATGGTCTGGGGGCAGCAAGTATTATGGCTTTGGGGGCAGCAGATAGTATGGTTGGGGAGGCAGCAGGTATTATGGTCTGTGGGCAGCAGGAAGTATAGTATGGGACGCAGCAGGTTGTATGGTCTCGGGGGCAGCAGGTATTATGGTCGGGGGCAGCAGGTAGTATGGTCTGGCGGGCAGCAGGTAGTATGGTCTGGAGGACATCAGGTATTATGGTCTGGGGGTTAGCAGGTAGTATGGTCTGGGGCAGCATGCATTATGGCTTTGGGGGGCAGCAGATAGTATGGTCTGGGGGGGCAGCAGGTAGTATGTTCTGGAAGCACCAAGTATTATAGTCTGGGGGGCAGCAGGTATTATGGTCGGGGGCAGCAGGTAGTATGGTCTGGGGGGACAGCAGGTAGCATGGTCTTGGGGGCAGCAGGTAGTATGGTCTGGGGGCAGCAGTTATTATGGTCTGGGGACAGCAGGTAGTTTGGTCTGGGGGGCTGCAGGTAGTATGATGTTGATGGGTAGGAGGTATTATGGTGTGGGGGGGTTAGCAGGTAGTATGGTCTGGGGGGACAACAAGTCGTATGGTCTGGGGGTTAAAAGGTAGTATGATCTGGGGGGGCTGAGAGTAGTATGGTCTGGGGGGGCAGAAGGTAGTATGGTCTGGGGGTAAGCAGGTAGTATGGTCTTGGTAGGTAGCAGGTAGTATGGATGGGGGACAGCAGGTAGTATGGTGGGGGGGGGGAGGGTGGCAGTGAGTCCTTAATATGAAGCAGGCAGCCCCCCAATACTATTGCCGTAATGTAATTCTAGATGCACCAAGTCACATACTATACTATCTCTGCTCCTATCATGGCACATTAATAAGAGTCATATTAAATGAAATTAATTATATTTTGTTAGAGAACAGGCAGAGATTGTGGGCTGATTTTTCATATAGAAAGTGATCTGTCAATCTCTATATAATCACATCTCTCTGTTATTTCGTTATAGTGATATATTATTATATTGTTATATCTTTACATTATTATCATATTGTTGCATTGGTATATCTTTAAATATGATCATATTGTTACATTGTTACATTGTTATATCTTTACTTATTACCATATTGTTAAATTGTTACATTGTTATATCTTTACATTATGATCATATTGTTACATTGTTATATCTTTAATTATTATCATATTGTTACATTGTTATATCTTTAATTATCATATTGTTACATTGTTATATCTTTAATTATCATATTGTTACATTGTTATATATTTACATTATTATCATGTTGTTACATTGTTGAGCTTTGTTGTATGTTTTTTTTCGTTGTGTTACATTGTTACCTTTGATCCAAATTGTTGTGCTTTGATATTTTGCAGTTTGTTATAAATTGTTACATTTACCCGATTCTTCTTCAAAAAGAAATCAATGAAAATGTATATTTGGGAACCAGAACCAGATTTCTGTTAATGAACTGGAGATGGGGTTTATTGTTTAACCAGTTATTAACCAGATGGTAAAATACACGAGTTATTAAGGATTCTCAAATAAAAGAAATTTAAACCATTAATTACCAATTTACTCATTACTTGGGAGCTTTTTCGCTAAGCGACAAATTTAGTGAAATTAATCCGAATTGTAAAATTGAGGGTAAAACATTCAAACTGTCATTATTATTATTATTATTATTATTATTATTATTATTATTGTTGTTGTTATTATTATTATTATTATTATTATTATTGTTATTATTATTATTATTATTATTATTATTTGCCTCAATTGTCCAGTTCGGGTTTCAATTTAGAACAGTTCGCTGTTTAGTGAATAAGTGATAAATCATCCTTTAGGATTTTAAAACAACAACAACAACAACAACAAAAAACGATTCAAACTAAAACTAATTATGTGCGAATTAAATCACTTGTTAGGGCTTTATAGAAGAATATTCAGGTTTTTTTTATCGTAAATAAATATTTCTCTACAAACAGCACAGAGACCCTTCAAACGAACCCCCAAATACCGCAGCACCCCACTTCCATCCCAGCCCAATGTGACAATTTTTATAAATATTAGACATTTAGATGAAATATCACATTATTATCCAGTTTTATCGTTCCCACGTCTAACACACGAACACACGAAGCTGCCAATCCAATCATAAATCCAACTGATCAGTTTATATTTTATTATTGAGTTATATTTATAAAAAAAAAATAATATATATATATTAATAATAAGTTGTACAGCGCAATGGAATACGTTGGCGCTCTATCGAATAACTTGTTATTTTTCTCTGTCTGTCTGTCTGTCTGTCTGTGTCCATGTAATATCGCCCTGTCTGTCTGTGTGTCCATGTGTTACATTAATCTCTGTCTGTCTGTTACTTTGTATAAATTATTCCTAACTACTAATAAACCCTCATATTAACCCTTGTCATCCCATGGTGAGCTCTTATTTCTCTGTATCCAATGTCTGTGCCAGTAAACACCTGTTACCCTGGGTGTTCCTTTGTCAGATCTGGATGGTAGGAGACGCTGGTGGTATGGTGGTGATGGTGGATGTAGGGGGGAGCTGACAGACTGCCTGTCCTGGGTGGGGAGGGGGTTTAGGGACAATGGGTCAGGGTCTGTGTTTTTATCTGATACTTTTTGAAGGATTGGATGATGTGACAGCTCAGGTCAGGCACACTCTGGGCATCTGTGCTGAGCTAAACCCAGACAATGCAATGTGTTATCAGCCAAACACCCTCATCAGTATGCCCCCTGCAGCCAACACTCCCTGCAGCCAACACTCCCTGCAGCCTGCCTCTATAAATATTATCGAGCTAACAAACTAACGAACCACACTAAGCAGCAAAGTTTATTTTGAATTATTATCAACAAATATTCTGAATTTATACAAACAACACTTTCTAAAATCACCGGTCAAGATACAAAAATATAAAAAAAATTAAAATGTATAAATATAATCATTTGATTTGCAATATCAATCCACAAAAAAAAAAAAAAAGAAAACACTCCACTGCCCCCAAGAAAGCAGAGTTTAAATTCTAGTAATATCAGATGTCAGCCATGTTACTTCGCGTAATTATTTGCAATACAAGTGACATTGTAATCAAACCATTAATTATTATAATTAGACTGGTCTGACTCCTGCTGCCTGACATAGGCTTCAATTTCACACTCTGTCCATTGACTGATCCCCTGCTTAGAGGAATTAGAAACATGACAAACTGTGGTCATTTCATGATTAAAAGGGTCTCTTCTATGCCCCCTTTCCCCAATTCCATACACCCTCTCTCACCCCACATTGACAACACAGGAGGCACTGCTTACCTGGGCTGTTGCTCAGTCCACACATACTGGAAGATTTCTGGGAGTTAGATCTCATTTTTTCCAGCAACATCCTGGAAAAAAATAGTGATTCCCTTGCCTATAACTAATTTAAAAAAAATGTTTTTTTCTAAAAATTAATTTTAAAAAGATTTAAAAAAAAAAATCCAATTAAAAAAATACAATTCTTCCTAATACACCTCCTGGCAAAACATTTTGAAGTTGTCCTAAACCTATTTAGAAGAGGTTCTGGTACTTGGGCTCCTGAACAGCTAAGAGAGGAGCTGGCTGGATTTAGGAAATAAAATCTATCTGTTAAGTAACAGGGACTGGTGAAACAGACACAGACAGAGAGGCTGTTGCCACATCCAGGCTTGCTTAGTAAATAAGGGAGGTTTGCAAGTCCCCAGAAGTTGGCTGGTGGTGACAGTTTGGGAGACAAGCTGCTCTGGTGGACTACAAGAAGAAAGCTGGTCCTGTAGGCTTGCAGGGAGACAGATGACTGGAGTGGCTGCATCAGGTGACCTCTCATTGCCACTAGATGCTTGTTAGCATGACAATACTCGTTGAGACTCACTCAAGCAGAGAATCGCTGTCCATGGTGCTGGATACATTCTAACCCAGGCTGACACTTCCACAAACTGGCTTCACTCCCCCCAAAAAAACTGTTACATACCCATACACGTGCCCAGCTTTCACTTGACACAATAGAGGAAGCTTCAGCATCATTGTCCTTATGCAAATGTCACCCTTTAGTTAAAATTCATGGCTTTTGTGTTCTGTACAAGAGTAACAGAACTGCATTGTGTGTTCAAACCATTCACTTGTCTGTTGGAGTTGTCCTTTTTTTTATATAAGATTATTTATTTTACTGCAGAAATCCCCCTTTCATACACTCAGGAGGGGTTGCCCTATTTGGTTTTGTTTGTTTCTGTGAAAGATTTTGTCATTTAATTGCTATTCACTATGTCTAAAGATTTCGACTTTGTTTTTTTTATTTTTTATTATTTAATTATTACATTACAGCAGTTAACTTAGTGCAATGTTTTTTTGTATTTGTACTTTTATTTAGTTAACTATTTTTGCAGAATTCATATTTTATGTTTAAGTATAATGCTTTATTAAGCTTTATTTACAGCATCTCTAAAAAGTAAAATATATTTTATTTATGATACATTTTAAAACAGCAGAGATTTATTATATTAAAATTATCTGCTTCATAATTTTTTTTGTAGTTATTTTTTATTTTATTTATTTTTTGCAAAACCTCATTTTTTTTTCTATGTATTTAAGTTTAGCAATTCCAGGAAAACCCCCAAAAAGGTCAATTTTATCTCTCCCATATTTATGTTAATTTATTAATATAACTTTGCATCATGCAATATTTTATAGGGAATTGAGATTTTATTATTTTATTTAAATTTTTTATGAAAAGTAAACACATACACTACATACTAATTTATTACAAATTAGTATAAATCAATTATCTTTATTAAACATTAAAAAAAATACAATGATTTTGGAAAAAAAAAAGGATTTTTTTTTTTTAAATCTCGAGAATTAAAAATGATAACATAATACCAATCAGACTGTTTTAAGTACAAACCCTGGTCCTGTTTTATCAATATATCATTGGCTCAGAGAACGTGCAGTGAAATTTGGCTTTAATTAATCATTTAAAGGGAACACGCATTTAAGCAGGTTTAGATATATCTAAAGCATTAAGATTTCAATTCGATTCATTATATAGATATCAGCCCTCACTTCAATCCTGGATAAATTGTAACGAACCTGCTATTTTATATATAAAACCATATCAAGGGACAGCCTGTCCGAAGAAACTCTAAATAAACAGCGTATTTACTGAATTTACTGAAAACAAATACTGTGGGTAATAAACATTTAATATTGAAACAATCTGCCATTAAAATACAATACTTTGGGTTAAAATATAGAAATTGTGTGAAATATTTTCATGCATTAGTTAATATTATATTTTTTCTGTTCACATGTGAAATATATAATTATATTTAGCACCTGACACAATATATTTTTACAGATTTCAATGTATCCCCCCTCCCCCTCCAATTAACCCACTATACACCAAATTGTATGCATCTAGATGTGAAATCTCTGGTACACGATGGGTTAAGTGTATTTTATTGATACATTATTTAGTTATGACTTAGGTAGAGAAATGTAATACAAGAATACACATGATAATATTTACAATAACACTTAATAATAAAAGGATGCCCCCCTATAATGTGTAGCTGTATATATAGTGATAATTTGGATTCACATTTAAATGGTATTTTCTCCCAATCATCTGAATGATGTATTATAAAGAGGGGTTCATTGGACCCCATTTACTGCTGGATAGAGCTCGTTACGACCCCCTAGGACTCTCCATCAGCAAACCCTCCAGCTGTTAATGATCAGCTGATTAACACCCGAGTTTACAGAAAATAGTCAGATTTTAGGTTATTTGTGGACACATAGTTTATATACACCATGATGACGCAATGCTTGAATGCTTTGTGACGTCACTCCCAGAGAGAATTACATATGGAGATGTTACATTTTACATGTCTATATTTGGAATACATAGGAGATTTAAAATGTATATAATATATATATAAAATATTAGTATTTTTGACATTTTCAGTGCAATGTTTCCATTTTCCTGCGTTGAATTTGAGATGGTGTAATAATGTCTGGTGCTGTAATTATGTGTAATTAATGTTTGTAAAAAGTGATGTGATCTTATTAACCTCCTGCATACAACACATTTTCCCCTCTGGCAACAGAACGGTTAAAGCTGCTAATTAATTTAGTGTAGTATTATTATTATTATTAATAATAATAATATTATTATATATTTTACATTATTATAAATATTGTATATGTTTAAGCTACAGAGTTGTGTCTTGATGTCCTCAAAATACAAATGTAGACTTTGCAAAAACAAACACACAATACTCAAAACAAACAAAACCTACTTCCACCAATCCTCTACTCAACGGAAACATCTACCTCCCATTATACCCCCACCGAGAAAACCTACCTACCTCCCATTATACCCCCACTGAGAAAACCTACCTCCCATCATACTCCCACTGAGAAAACCTACCTACCTCCCATTATACCCCCACTGAGAAAACCTACCTACCTTCCATTATACCCCCACTGAGAAATCCTACCTCCCATCATACCCCCACTGAGAAAACCTACCTACCTCCCATTATACCCCCACTGATAAAACCTACCTTCCATTATACCCCACGGAGAAAACCCACCTTCCATTATACCCCAGTGGGAAAAAAAAACTACATTCCATCATACCCCAGTGGGAAAAAAAACTACCTTACATTATACCCAACTGGGAAAACCTACCTCCCATTATACCCCCACTGATAAAACCTACCTCCCATCATACCCCCACTGAGAAAAAAAACTACCTTCCATTATACCCCACTGAGAAAAGCTACCCTCCATTATACCCCACTGAGAAAACCTACCTTCCATTATACCCCACTGAGAAAAGCTACCTTCCATTATACCCCACTGGGAAAACCTACCTTCCATTATACCCCACTGAGAAAACCTACCTTCCATTATACCCCACTGAGAAAACCTACCTTCCATTATACCCCACTGGGAAAACCTACCGTCCATTATACCCCAATGGGAAAACCTACCCTCCACTATACCCCACTGAGAAAATCTACCTTCCATTATACCCCCACTGAAAAAAACTACCTTCAATTATACCCCACTGAGAAAAGCTACCCTCCATTATACTCCCCTGAGAAAACTTACCTTTCATTATACCCCACTGAGAAAACCTACATTCCATAATACCTACCCCATTGAGAAAACCTACCCTCCATAATACCCCACTGAGAAAACCTACCTTCCATTATACCCCACTGGGAAAACCTACATTCCTTTATATCCCCCTGAGAAAACCTACCTTCCATTATACCCCAGTGGGGAAAAAACAATTATACCCCAGTGGGAAAACCTACCTTCCATTATACCCCACTGAGAAAAACTATCTTCCATCATACCCCACTGGGAAAACCTACCTTCCTTTAAACCCCCACTGAGGAATCCTACCTCCCATCTCCCTCTCTCCCAGAATAATACATCTCCATACAATGTTGCCGTCAGTGAGAGACCTGTTATTTACCCCCAGCAGCCTGTTGCTCCTTGTTAATTTGTAATAAATGGATCTACAGATAATGTTGAATTGGAGCCATGAAGAGCTATGTGGCTGGCCGAGGCATCACTACTCCCTATCACCGCCTGAGGGCGCTGTGCAGCTTTTACCCCAAGCATGCCAGGAGGTGGGTACATGGTGCATTTATTTATAGTATGATTTGTAGGCAGTGAGACCCTCCCTGCAAGGGGCATGAGATGGGAGGTGAGCTGCCCCCTCTGGATTTTACTTTATCTTTAGAGATGGGCACAATTAAACTGGATCTCATCTCTCTGTCTAAGCTGCTTGTATTGGGGAGTAATCCTCTTAAAACAAGAGGTAAAGGGATTGTCAGATTGCCAGGCTGTCATAACAGCCATAATTATCCCCTCTGGCTGCCAACTGCACTAGGCAATCTCTCACCTTCCTGGATTGTACCCTCTGTCAGAGCTATCTCCAACCAAGGACTGACACTGAAGGGTTAATGTTGTTTTATTTCAACACATTCACACGTGACAGTCTGATACTAATATGTGGGATCTTTGTACCCAGTTTTGGGGTGAAAAAGTTATGTTTTAACCCTTTATTGAGTAAAGTTTTGGTTAACACTTTCTTTGCCAGGGTTTTCCCCTCCAGCACTAAGAGACAGACACATTACTTTATTTAATTTATTTCAATATGTAACAGCATAAAGACACATTGTAACATAATCTCTGCAACATATGTAGAAAATGATTTGATGTTTAGATGATTTTAAGGTGTCACTTTACTGCAGCTGCAACACACACCTCCTAACCTTGTCCTATGCAGTAAAGTGTGTCTTATACAATGCCATAAAGCAACCTAGTTCAGAGTGGTAGGAGGTAAAGGCACGGGTACACCTGGGATTTCCCATAATGCATTGTTCTCTAAAGTTCTCCTGGTCCCTCCCAATCTGAGCAAACCTTGGACCATGCCTTAAACCATACACACAGCTCAACAAACCCCACATAGACCCATCTCTATGGCAAAAAACTGGCCATAGATCTGACCTGGGCCATATGTGATATCCCAACTCTCTCTGTAGTGAAAACTGGCACCTTAAAACAGTTTTTTGTTTTTTTAATATAATAATCTTTCCATGAAATTCTGAAAGGAAATTATTATATTTTTTGAAAAATGAAGTGTAAATTAAAAAAAGAGAGAGAGAGAGAAATTCATCCCTCCCTTTTAGCCAATGACAGGAACCTTCAGCCATATACATACACCCTGGGTCAGACAGTCTCTATGGTCCTCCCGTATTCACTCCCTGCACCGAAGCAAGAAAGACCATAGATACCGTCGGTTTTCAAACACTGTCCGATCAAAGATACACACAGTATCTCACAAAAGTGAGAACACCCCTCACATTTTGGTAAATATTTTATTATATCTTCTCATGTGACAATACTGAAGAAATTATACTCTGCTACAATGTAAAGTAGTAAGTGTACAGCCTGTATAACAGTGTACATTTACTGCCCCCTCAAAATAACAACACACAGCCATTACTGTCTAAACCGTTAGCAACAAAGGCGAGTACACCCCTAAGTGTAAATGTCCAAATTGGGCCCAAAGTGTCAATATTTTGTGTGGCCACCATTATTTTCCAGTACTGCCTCATAGGCATGGAGTTCACCAGAGCTTCACAGGTTGCCACTGGAGTCCTCTTCCACTCCTCCATGACAACATCCCGGAGCTGGTGGATGTTAGAGACACCTTGCGTTTGAGGATGCCCCACAGATGCTCAGTAGGGTTTAGGTCTGGAGACATACTTGGCCAGTCCATCACCTCTACCTTCAGCTTCTATAGAAAGGCAGTGGTCATCTTGGAGGTGTGTGTTGGGGTCGTTATCATGTTGGAATACTGCCCAGTACGGCACAGTCTCTGAAGGGAGGGCATCATGCTCTGCTTTAGTATGTCACAGTACATGTTGGCATTCATGGTTCCCTCAATGAACTGCAGCTCCCCAGTGCTGGCAGGCTTGGCAGCACTCATACAGGCCCAGACCATGGCACTCCTACCACCAACATGCTTGACTGTAGGCAAGAAACACTTGTCTCTGTACTCCTCACCTGGTTGCCGCCACACACGCTTGACACCACCTGAAACAAATAAGTAATAAGTAATCCATGTCCTTAGTCTGGTTGTCTTCAGCAAACTGTTTGCAGGCTTTCTTGTGCATTATCTTTAGAAGAGGATTCCTTCTGGGATGACGGCCATGCAGACCAATTTGATGCAGTGTGCGGCGTATGGTCTGAGCACTGACAGGCTGACACCCCACCCCTTCAACCTTTGCAGCAATGCTGGCAGCACTCATACATCTATTTCCCAAAGGCAACCTCTGGATAAGATGCTGAGTATCCCCATTCACACCTGACACCTTGCAGCACTAATGAGTCACATGACACTGGGGAGGGAAAATGGCTACTTGGGCCCAATTTGGACATTTCCACTTATTACATAGTTACATAGTTAGATAGCTGAAAAGAGACTTGCGTCCATCAAGTTCAGCCTTCCTCACACCTGTTTTTTGCTGTTGATCCAAAAGGCAAAAAAAAAAAAAAAACCCCAGTTTGAAGCACAATTTTGCAACAAGCTAGGACAAAAAATTCCTTCTTGACCCCAGAATGGCAGTCAGATTTATCCTTGAATCAAGCAGTTATTACCCTACATTGAAAGATTATATCCTTGAATATTCTGTCTTTGCAAGTATGCATCTAGTAGCTGTTTGAACATCTGTATGGACTCTGATAAAACCACTTCTTCAGGCAGAGAATTCCACATCCTGATTGTTCTTACAGTAAAAAAACCTTTCCTTTGCCTTAGACGAAATCTTCTTTCTTCCAGTCTAAACGCATGGCCTCGTGTCCTATGTAAAGTCCGGTTTGTGAATAGATTTCCACACAATGGTTTGTATTGGCCCCGAATATATTTGTATAATGTTATCATATCCCCTCTCAGGCGACGTTTTTCTAAACTAAATAGGTTTAAATTTGTTAACCTTTCTTCATAGCTGATATGTTCCATTCCTTTTATTAATTTTGTAGCCCGCCTCTGCACTTTTTCTAGTGCCATGATGTCCTTCTTTAGAACAGGTGACCAAAATTGCACAGCATATTCAATATGTGGTCTTACCAGTGATTTATAGAGAGGCAAAATGATATTCTCGTCCCGAGAATGAATGCCCTTTTTCATGCATGACAATACCTTACTGGCCTTGGCCACTGCTGATTGACATTGTACATTGTTGCATAGTTTGTTGTCTATAACAATTCCCAAGTCCTTTTCGTGTGTTGTTATCCCTAATTCACTTCCATTAAGGGTATACGTTGCTTGTGTATTCTTTACGCCGAAGTGCATAACATTTTTCAACATTAAATTTCATCTGCCATTTGAGTGCCCAGTCCTCCAGTCTATCTAAATCCTTCTGCAGCAAAGTAATATCTTGCTCACATTGTATTATTTTACAAAGTTTTGTGTCATCTGCAAACACTGAAACATGACTTTCAATGCTGTCTTCAAGATCATTTATAAAAATGTTAAATAGAAGGGGTCCCAGAACAGACCCCTGAGGGACACCACTTGCCACCTCTGTCCAGCTTGAAAATTTACCATTAACGACAACTCTTTGTATTCTGTTTTTAAGCCAATGTTCTACCCAAGAACAAGCATTTTCATCGAGACCGATTTCCTTGAGTTTGAACACTAATCTTTTGTGTGGAACTGTATCAAATGCCTTGGCAAAATCCAAATAGATCACATCCACTGCAACACCCTGATCTATACTTCTACTTACTTCTTCGTAGAACGCAATCAAGTTAGTTTGACATGACCTGTGCTTCATAAAACCGTGCTGATTTTTGCTGATAACCATATTCTTCTCAAGGAATTCTTGAATATTATCCCTTAATAACCTTTCAAATATTTTACCAGCCACAGAAGTTAAGCTCACAGGTCTATAATTTCCAGGCAAGGATTTTGAACCCTTTTTGAATATAGGAACCACATCTGCCTTCCTCCAATCCTCCGGAACACTTCCTGAAAGAAAAGAATCTTGAAAGATTAAAAACAGAGGTTCACTTATTTCTACACTTAGTTCCTTAAGTACACGTGGATGGATACCGTCAGGCCCTGGAGCTTTGTTTATATTAACTTTCTTTAGTTGCTGCAGCACATTGTCTTGAGTTAACCAATTACAATTATTCTGCAAGTTTTTAGTAGCAATCATTTGCACATCTATTGCCATGGGTTCTTCTTTAATATATACGGAGGAGAAATAGTTATTTAGAATTCCTGCCTTTTCTTGGTCTTCATTAACTAACACCCCCGTTTCAGTTTTAAGTGTACCTATACTTTCATTTTTGGGTTTTTTTGGAATTTATGTACTTAAAAAATGCTTTGGGGTTTGTTTTGCTCTCTTTAGCTATCATTTTTTCATTTTGAAGTTTAGCAAGTTTAATTGCCTTTTTGCACGCATTATTTGCTTTCTTATATCTTTTATAAGATGCATCTGATTTGTCTGATTTAAATGCTTTAAATGCCCTTTTCTTATTTTTAATCTCTTGTTTTACTTCTCTACTAAGCCACATTGGTTTTAATTTGTTTCTTTTATACTTATTTCCCAATGGTACATACTGAGAAATGTACCTTTCTAATAGGAGTGTACTCACTTTTGTTGCCAACGGTTTAGACAGTAATGGCTGTGTGAATTATTTTGAGGGGACAGCAAATTTACCCTGTTATACAGGCTGTACACATACTACTTTACATTGTAATAGTTTATATTATGCCATGGTGTCTTTTACTTACCAGAAGACAGTTGCTAAGGGCTGTGTCCCCCAGCAACACTGCTACACCCGAAACGACTATAGAAGGTGGAGCGGGTTCCAACATAGTGGGGGGCATCGTTACCATTATCTACCTCGATCACGGGTCAGATCTGGACGTTGGGATTGTCTGGACTGGACGGCATGTTGTGCTAACCCATTAACACCTGGGGACTGGCTGGTGATTTTCTTAGCTTGTATAGAGAGATCTTCCAAGACAGACCCTGAGTCTCAGCAGCTAGCCTAATAATTGACAAGCTGGTATGAAACCCCGAGTGAACCTTTTGCCAACCCTTATACCAAGTTCTTATCCTTTTAAGCAAATGCCCATTGATCTATTGCCATTTAATTTTAGGATTTTACTTTCCCTTTTATGCATGTTTAAGAAGTTTAATGTCTGTACGAGTATAGTCCTTTTTCCCATGCTATATTTATACTCAACTTTTTTCTTTAGCATTCATTAACCCCTTAAGGACACATGACATGTGTGACACGTCATGATTCCCTTTTATTCCAGAAGTTTGGTCCTTAAGGGGTTAAACGATATGTCTTTATCTACCAGACTTACTTATAACGTGATTTGTATCCTTCTCGATAATAACTTGTTGCTTGCTGGTAATAATCTCCACTTGAACTATGCTACCATCTCAATAATAAAAATAATAAGATAAAGTCGTTTTGAGGGGATAGTTGTCCTTTAAGGCACATTTTGCATAGTATAGGAGGTGCAGTAATCTCAATCCAGCCCCTTAATACCTACTGTATTTAAAGGTTAGTCCTGATTGTACTTAGAGGACCTGTACAGTAATTTTCTAGAATCTTTCACAGTTTCACTTATTAGGTCGGACAACCTTCGGTTCCCCTTTCAGGGGTCATACACACATTGATAAAGTCAGGACACTCTACCTTTAATATATTTATTTGAGTCTTTAAGTTTTTTCCACCACGTGTAATACATTTACCCATATGTAGGATGTGTACCCGGCGAAAATGGTCTGTGATGCTCAATACTTAGATCCATTCTAAAATGTCTCTAACTATATAGCAGAGGAAGAACGGAATCATTATTTGGCAGAATCTGTATGATTGGAGGAGTCTGAATCGGTTTCACCATAATCTGTTACAGATTTCTTGCAAGTGTTAACTACCCTGTGCAAACAGAGCCCAGCGTGGTCCTATCAAATGACCTTTTTTTCACCCACTAATAAACCTCACGGGATGGTTATAGTGTGACCTGGTTACACAGGGGGTCAAAGCTGAACAGAGGCAGAGATTCAGAATTAACTGGTACCTGGCCTTTAATTGTTACTCTTTTATATATTACCAAAGGGATATTCTGAACCGGCATTTTTTTTTTTTTTACTTGGGAGAATAATTCACTTTAGAGAGATTTTTTTTTGAGAATTTAAAGTGAATTTTAAATTTAGGGCCAAAATAGTTGAAGTGGAAGCATAAATGACTTGGACAATTTTTTTCAGGTCAGCTTTTTTGACCTTAAAAGGGACACTATGGGCATCAAAACAACTTTGGCTCAATGGAGCAATTTTAGTGTATAGACCATGCCCCTCCAGCCTCACTGTTCAATTCACTGCCATTTAGGAGTTAAATCACTTTTGTTTCTGTTTACGCAGCCCTAGCCACACCTCCTCAGGCTGTGACTGACACAGCCTGTATGAAAAAAATGGGTTTATTTTAATTCCGATGTTAACCTGTTTTAGAAGTTTTTATCTTCTGCTCTGTAAATTGAACACACAAGAGACTCCTGCAGGGTCTAGGATGCTATTGACAGAGTAGGATATAAGAAATTCTAAATTAAACAGACTGTGCAGTAAAGGAAGTATAAACATTAGATTATTCTTTACAGGAAGTGTTTCGGAAGACTGTGCGAGTCACATGCAGGGAGGTGTGACTAGGGCTGTATAAACAAAGTGATTTAACTCCTAAATAGCAGAGGATTGAGCAGTGAGACTGCAGTGGGGGGATCTATACACTAATTCTGCTTAATTTGAAGCTATTTTGGTGCCTATTGTCTCCCTTTAAATTAGAATTTCACCTTGAATTCACAGTTCTTCTTTTAGTGAATAAGTATTTACTAGATGCATATGAATATGAATTTCAATTAACTGTCAGGCAGGACTTTAATTCCCAGGATGCAGAATTCATTAAAAAAAAAAAAAAAAAAACACGAACAAAATTAAACTTTAATCCATAAAGGAAAGATGGGCCTGCTTTTTCCCAACTCAACCAGCAAACCTTCAAATGTATCTATTTACTTAACCATTATTTGAAAGCAAAGTTGAAGAATGTAAGCAAGAAGTGTTGATTTGAGTTATCGAATTCAGCTAGATTTACAACTTGGCTTTTTTTGCTTTAGTTTAGCAGTTGGGGTTTTCAATTCGCAACAAATCGCTTTTTAGCGAATAAACTTGATTGTCTAAAATTGGACAACCATATTGCTGCTAAATAAGAGCAGATTATAAAATAATCCATATTTTCAGACTGATCACAGATCGCCGTCTGTATTATGTTAATCACCCAGTCCTTAAACATGTTGTTGTTTTTTTTTTTTTGGTCTTTAAAGCATCTAATTAAAATGAGGATACAATAACCTCATTGTGACAAAAATGTTTAGGAAAAATATTAAGTTTTTCCTCGTTTAGCTCTTTATAGTTTTTCTGCTAAATGGAAATCATGAATACTTGCGAATCCAATAAAAAATGTTTAAACGGACACGCCGCCTTTCTCCTTATAGCAGCAGGTTGGATTAAACATGGCTGGTAGGAAATATCCGTTAGATTCACCTTGTCTCATTTGTCGCAAGACAGAAGCTGAACGAGCTGGTAGAATGCGACAGATGGCTCTCTAACTAATTTTTCATTTAAAGCCTCCCTCCCCCTTCTTTTATTTAACTGTTGCTGGGTAAGGTGCTGCTCTGGTGTCTAATTTCCATTGGCGAACCAACCAGCTTGTTTAAATACAACAGAAATACACTGGACTGGACACGCTTTTACTTTAAATGACATCTAGTAGGATTAGAGACAAGAGTTTGCAGGGGTAATTCAGTCTTGTGTTTCAGTCCTCATAATGCTGGCTGGTGCTTTAACCAACTCGGCTCTATTATTAGGAGGCTAAGATAATAGCTGCAGGGTTGTTTACCAACGGGAGAATTGTCTGAAATTCAAAGTGTATTTAAAATTTAAGACCGAAATAGTCAGACTGTCAGATATGCTTCCTGTTCTTACACTTGAAATTCACTGTTAATTCACCACAATTCTCCCTTTTAGTAAATAACCCCATCGGTGTTTCTAATAGCGTGGAGAACCAATCTTGCTTGTTCAAGAGGGGTTATTTTCTAAAGACGGAATTGTGGTGTATTTGATAAGAATTGACGTGAATCCCAAATTTAATTTTTTTGTCTAATGTTCTTTATTTTTCAATTGGCTGAGCATAGAGCGAATCTAAACTTTTAGAGCCAAAACTAAACTAAAAAATTAATTATAGTAAAAAAAAAAAATTGAAATTCACTCTAATTCCTGACAAATTACACCTTAGTGAAAAATCCTGAAGGTGAAGTTAATGACCACACAGCAGAGGAAGACTGTTTTTACCACTCACTCACTTATCTCTGAATTGAAGTGAATCCAAATGGCAAAAGTTTCAGCTAAAATAAAAGCGATTCTCCAGTCCAGGACAGCCACAGTTTGGATATTGTAGCCAGACTTTTGAAATTCAGAGTTTAGTGAATAAACCCCACAAATCGACTTAATCAGGACCTCGATCATTTTTGTTGTTTTTGCAATGTGTCTATTTTTCCATACTTAGATGCAGAATAGGTTAACGCCAATGACAATGTTTTTGGCCATTTAAGAATGATAGCACGGTAGGCATTTCTTAGACTCTTGTAGAGTAGTTGGGTTTTTTACATATAGGCCACTTGTGGAACACTACAGTCACCTAAATTACTTTAGCTAAATAAAGCAGTTTTAGTGTATAGATCATTTCCCTGCAATTTCACTGCTCAATTCACTGTCATTTAGGAGTTAAATCACTTTGTTTCTGTTTATGCAGCCCTAGCCACACCTCCCCTGGCTATGATTGACAGAGCCTGCATTAAAAAAAAACTGGTTTCACTTTCAAACAGATGTAATTTACCTTAAATAATTGTATCTCAATCTCTAAATTGAACTT
Organism: Pelobates fuscus; assembly: GCF_036172605.1. Classification (NCBI taxonomy): domain Eukaryota; kingdom Metazoa; phylum Chordata; class Amphibia; order Anura; family Pelobatidae; genus Pelobates; species Pelobates fuscus. The sequence goes on along the minus strand of NC_086325.1, from coordinate 159,872,789 downwards.
TAATCACACACAGGCTCTTGCAGGGTCTAGCAAGCTATTAACATAGCAGGGGATAAGAAAATCTTAATTAAACAGAACTTGCAATAAAGAAAGCCTAAATAGGGCTCTCTTTACAGGAAGTGTTTATGGAAGGCTGTGTAAGTCACATGCAGGGAGGTGTGACTAGGGTTCATAAACAAAGGAATTTTACTCCTAAATGGCAGAGGATTGAGCAGTGAGGCTGCAGGGGCATGTTCTATACACCAAAACTGCTTCATTAAGCTAAAGTTGTTCAGGTGACTATAGTGTCCCTATTTCACAACTCCAATAAGCGAACCCAGATTCTTAGTTGGAGAGAGGAAGCGGATTTGCATAGGATATCCCCAGTCTTTTAGTATGGTCTCATTATTCATCGAAGACAACTAAACAGTAAAATGGCAAAAAAACTGAAGGAGTGGGGTAGAGAATCCACCTACGTAAAACAGGTAGAAAGTCCAACCCACTAGAAATACCTCCCAAAGTGGAGTGTCACATAAGTAGGGTAAAATAACCTTTATTGGAAAAAATAATAATATACAAACACTAATTACACCAAAAAAGTGTGTGTAAGTAGTGAGAAAGTAAATACCAACACCAATAAAAACCTGGGTAGGTTAGACCAACAAAATCACTTTAGCTAGAGATAAGATAGAGGTGGATAAATAGTATGTGCCTAAAGGCAATCAGATTAGAATCACCTAAATTATCTCAGAATAGAGCTAACAGGATGGTCTAATTCAAAGGAGAAAGCGTAATTGGGATAATGATCTGGCAGTGGTTGTAGTGCCGGTAATGAAAAGAGCGGCAAGGCTGAAGTGATAGACAGGGGCATCTAGGACTAAGTCCTGAAGTATCTAGAAAAAAGGGATGAGGTTAAACACTCTATTCAAAAATTTGGGCCTATCCTATTGAAGGATACCCACCTTAAGGAAGTCCTAGGTCCACACGTCACCATCACGGCCCGGAGGGGTAAGAAAATTCGCGATATCCTTGTACCCAGCCATTTTGCAATCAAACAACCTCTTAAGACTACGTGGCTTGGACGAAAAGCCCCTGCAGGATCTTATGGTTGCGAGAGATGTGTAGCCTGCAAGTACATTCTTAGAGACTCAAAAGAAGTTAGTGATAGTGAAGGTAAACAATCCTTTCAAATCACTCAGTTCTTTAATTGCAACTCTGCAGGAGTAGTCTATCTACTTACCTCTAGCTGCAATTTAATGTACGTTGGCAAAACAATCCGGCCATTTAAAGAGTGTATCAAAGAACACGTCAGATCCCCCAAAAATCGACTTCATACTCCCATTTCAAAGGAACAGCATGGTGGGTCCTCTAAAGACATTCGCTTCTGTGGTTTGGAGCTCGTCAAACGTGAACAAAGACGGGGGGATTTTGACAAAATTCCACATCAAAGAGAATGTAGATGGATTAATAAATTAAACACCCTTAACCCAACAGGTTTAAATGAAGGCTTTTCCTTCTCCCCATATATTTAACCCATTTACAATCGTTCTCCATACTTTTCTTATTTTTCACACATCTCATAATTAGTCCACATACTTTATTTTCATTTATTAATATTGTTTCAACCGGCCTTTCTATCTATTATAGTGATCTTTTTTCAGTATACATTTTATGGTACATTAATAGCCTTTATTCCGGCATTTGAATTTAGGGTCCTCTGTTTAGTCACTGTCTTTTATTTTTATGATTCTTGCTGCATGTGAACCATAACTCTTTCATTTTACAATTCATATTACTCTATACTTTTCTAATATCTGACATGCCTTAAAGGGACACTATAGTCACCTGAACAACTTTAGCTTAATGAAGCAGTTTTGGTGTATAGAACATGCCCCTGCAGCCTCACTGCTCAATCCTCTGCCATTTAGGAGTTAAATCCCTCTGTTTAAACCCTAGTCACACCTCCCTGCATGTGACTTGCACAGCCTTCCATAAACACTTCCTGTAAAGAGAGCCCTATTTAGGCTTTCTTTATTGCAAGTTCTGTTTAATTAAGATTTTCTTATCCCCTGCTATGTTAATATCTTGCTAGACCCTGCAACAGCCTCCTGTATGTGATTAAAGTTCAATTTAGAGATTGAGATACAATTATTTAAGGTAAATTACATCTGTTTGAAAGTGAAACCAGTTTGTTTTTTTTCATGCAGGCTCTGTCAATCATAGCCAGGGGAGGTGTGGCTAGGGCTGCATAAACAGAAACAAAGTGATTTAACTCCTAAATGACAGTGAATTGAGCAGTGAAATTGCAGGGGAATCATCTATACCCCCTTAACGACGAGTGACGGACGAGGTCCGTCACTCAGGGGAATGCGTTAACGCCGAGTGACGGACCTCGTCCGTCACCCGTTAAAATTAACCCCAGATCGCCGCAATCGCGGCGATCGTGGGGTTAATGGTGCTCCGGTCTGCCTCTGCATTAGAGGCAGACCGGGAGCACCGGATCCGGCTGTCCCAGTACATGTGCCCGCTCTGACAGCATGCCAGAGCGGGCACATGTGCTGTGTATACTCACCTCCGCCTCCCTGCACTTCCGGGTTCAGTGTGAAGTGCAGGGAGACGGATCAGTGTTGATCCTGCCCCCTGGTGTTAAAAAAATAAAGTTTATTTAAAATCCCACCCCCCTTTACCCCCTTTTTACCCATTTTAATAAAAAATTAACCCCTTCCCTGCCAATTGATGACTGACTACAGTGATCAATTGGCAGGGATTACATTTTACTATGATCTGATTTTTTTTTAACCCCTGAGGGTTAATTCTTTTTTTTTTTTTTTAACCCTCAGGGGTTCAATTTATTTTATTAATTAATTTAAATATTTTAAAATTATAAATTTAGCTAGCTGGGGAGGGTGGAAGTTAGTGGGGAATTGGGGGATTTAGTATTAGGCTAACTAGGGGTTAACGTTAAAAAAGTTTAAAAATAAGCTTTAAAAAGTAAAAAAATGGGGGGCGGGGCCTGACCGCCATGCTGACCGGTCGCAGGCTGGAGGGGCTCCTGACGACTTTGGTCCCCAAAGGCGCAAAAATTGACCATCAAAGCAACCTGAGTGACCAGAGGCCGTCTTAAGCACCCAGGCAGAAGCCAGGGCCACCGCAGTCCCTGAGATCGGGAGTTCCAGTGCCCCCAGTGAGCGACATGGGACTTTGGGGCCTGCGGCCTATGGGGGTGGAGAGCGGGACGGACGGCCGCCGTCCTGCTTGTGAGCCTGGCCGCTGTGCGACAGCCTTGGGATGCGCCTCGCAGGACTCGCTTCCCCCCCCATGGACCGGTCCCCATCGGAGGGAAACACCGCCCTACAACAAGCGTTAGGCCCCACGAGCCAGGGCACTAAAATGGCGGCGCCACGATCCGCAATGGCCGACACAACCTCTCCTGTCTGCAGACGGAACCACCTGGCTGAGCATCACCCCTACCCAAATAAGCCCGCACACGAACCCGCCTTCCTACATGGCGAGCGGGATGGGGATGGAGAAGGAGGAAAGCGTCGGCGAGAGGGGCCCACGGAGGTTATGCATGTAAAGCATAACCGTGATCAAGCTATCTGTATGAGCGCCTTGTCTACTGACTCACCCAAACAGCATCCATCACGCCCTCAGCCTCACTGCAGGGACACGCGACAGCATCGGCACCCGAGGCAGGGACCAGCACAGCCCCAACAAGGCATAGGTGGAAAACTTCAAGCAAACTACTCACCTGGGGTCACGACCAGGAGACCGACCGCAGCACACTACACCATGCCGTGGAACCAGGACAACTCATCTCTCTGCCGGTCAGCCCAAAGAAAGTGATCTGCCCGTCCCTATCTCTGCCGTGTTCCTGCAGTTCTGTAGTGCATGCATGACCGAGTTGTACTTGATTCATGGACGCTAATATCCTGTTAGCTATTAGACATGAGAAGGCACCCTCTATCTCCCTATATCTAAACATGCCACAGAACATATCAGCCTGTTTGCCTCTTAATAAGTCATAAATAGTACAAGCTTGTTCAACCCACCATATGTTCTTGACTCGTATACGCCTGTTTTATTATTAGTTTAAACCTGTATACATTGCCTTGTAATAAGCGTTGTAGAGCTAACCTGCTATTAATACGCGGCACAACTTCGTTAAGCTTGTACAGAGCCTGTCTAGCATGCTTCATAAGCCTATTGTCACACGTTTATGTATATAAGCACGACGAGCCTAGCATTTATTGTACACTTAGGCACATACATCCGACCCTACAACTCGTCAAAGCTACTATACAAGACGCTAATAGGACACCACAGATAGACCTCACGTGGTACAAGCCTGATCCACTTAACTTGCATTACATACGCCATTTCGCTAGTACACCATACACAGGTCTCGCTAATCCTACTACATAGGCTACTCAAGCATCCTACATATCAGACAAGATACATATGTGTGTATACAACTGAAATGTGCAATTAAATCGTGCCACTGTTTAATGTACCTGCGTTTATACATACTTGCACGCTGTAGAGGTGTTTGTAAATACTACTCGGAAAAGCGAGTATATATATTGCTTCACAAAGTTACCAGCATGAACGAACCTACAACTACAGTTTGTTTTACCTAGCCTGACTTCTTTTGTTTTTTAAAAAAAATGTGCTGTTAATGATTGCCATGTTATTGATATTCTTGTTTCATTCCATCGGCTTGTATTTGCTGTTGTGGCAATATAAGCGTGTTTTGTTATTCTAAGCACAATAAAAATAAAGAATAAAAAAAAAAAAAAAAAAAAAAAAAGTAAAAAAATGAAGTTAAAAAAAGTTTTAATAACGTTTAAGTAAAAAATTAAAAAAATAAACCCTTTACCCAGTCCAAATAAAAATTAACCCCTTCCCTGCCAGTCGATCACTGCCTACAGTGATCAAAATACAGATCACAGTATTATACTGTGATCTAATTTTTTTTTTAACCCCTGACGATTAACTTTTATTTATTTTTTAACCCTCAGGGGTTAAATGTATTTAATTAACTAATTTAAATATTGTATAATTAAATATTTTGCTAGCTGGGGTGGGTGGGAGTTATGGGAAAATGGGGAATTTACTGTTAGTGCTGCTTACTGCTAGTTAGGGGTTAACGTAAAAAAAAAGCTTAGAAAAATGTTAAATCTGTAAAAAAAAGTTTTACGAAAGTTTAGGAAACTTTAAAAAAATGAATAATCAAAACAAAAGTTTAAAAAATAGTTTTAAAAAGTAAAAAAAGTTTTAAAAAGTAAAAAAATACATTTAATAACGCTCATTACCACTACACCTGGTACAAGCTAGCGGAAAAATGATCCCACGCTAAGGTTCAAAATATGCCTTTTGAAATACCCTGGGATGTCTTCTTTAAGAAATGGTATGGCTTTATGGGGTATTTGGTTTATATAGCCTGGTAAAATACTCTAAAATGGGACATGGGCACAGCGTAAAAATTCTAAATTTGAAAAAAAATGGAATGGCTGTGTCCCAAATGTGCCCCTCCGATGTCCACATATACCTGGCAAAGGTACATACGGGGGTATTTTTGTACTCAGCAGACATAGCTGAGCAACATATGAAGTATTATACAGTGGTAGTACACATAAGGTTTGCAAAATATACTGTGCAAACTCACTTTGTGTGTCAAAAAGGCAGAAAAAACGCTTATTACCACTACACCTGGTACAAGCTAGCGGAAAAATGATCCCACGCTAAGGTTCAAAATATGCCTTTTGAAATACCCTGGGATGTCTTCTTTAAGAAATGGTATGGCTTTATGGGGTATTTGGATTATATAGCCTGGTAAAATACTCTAAAATGGGACATGGGCACAGCGTAAAAATTCAAAATTTGAAAAAAAATGGAATGGCTGTGTCCCAAATGTGCCCTTCCGATGTCCACATATACCTGGCAAAGGTACATACGGGGGTATTTTTGTACTCAGCAGACATAGCTGAGCAAAATATGAAGTATTATACAGTGGTAGTACACATATGGTTTGCAAAATATACTGTGCAAACTCACATTGTGTGTCAAAAAGGCAGAAAAAAACTAATTTTACTTACCGTAAATTCCTTTTTTCTTTGTATAGTGGCAGTACTCACAAGTGGGATGTTCCTTCCGGTCTTGGACAAGAAGCTCCCCCTTCTTTTAGATTTATCTTCTGTGCTCCGCCTGCTGCCTCTATAAAGCCTGTAAGTCCTGACCACACACCAGTAATAAAAAAGAACCAAACGGAGACCGAGTAATGCAAATACATTTAATCCACAAAGCGGAGGTAAAGCCAGTACTGCCACTATACAAAGAAAAAAGGAATTTACGGTAAGTAAAATTACTGTTTTTCCCTTCGTATAGTGGCAGTACTCACAAGTGGGATATAGCAAGATCCTTGTAACAACTAAAGGGTGGGTACTCAGCAGGCCACAGCTTGCAGCACCTTACGCCCAAAAGCAGCCTCAGATGATGAGAATATGTCCAGCCTATAATGCTTGATAAAGGTATGCAATGAAGACCAGGTAGCCGCTTTGCAGATGTTTTCAGGTGATGCTGCTGCTCTTTCAGCCCAGGAGGCTGCCATAGCCCTAGTAGAATGAGCCTTTAATGGGAATTTAAGAGGAATCCCTTTGGAGTGATAAGCCAACCTGATGGTATTTGTCAGCCATCTAGCTAATGAGGGTCCGGAGACGGCACCACCTTTATTTTTGCCTTGAAAGTAGACAAAGAGATGATCTGAGGATCTAAACGCCTGAGACTTCTGAAGGTAGATCTTCAGGGATCTCCTAACATCCAGGAGATGCCACTTTCTTTCCAGATCTGATGTAGGTGATTGACAAAAGGCTGGCAGAATAATAGGCTGGTTAATCGCAGCACCTGATATAACCTTGGGCAGGAAAGAAGGCCTGGGATGCAGTACCACCTTTTCTTGATGAAATATGGTGAACTCCGGAGAGGAAGATAGAGCTCGGATCTCACCTATTCTCCTAGCGGAGGTGATAGCCACCAGGAAGGCCGTCTTGAAGGTAAGCAGCTTGATGGGGACTTTACGTAATGGTTCAAACGGTGGTTCACAAAGGGCCTGAAGAACCAGACACAAATCCCAGGTAGGAAACGGAACCAGCTTGGGAGGCCTCTTCAACCGTATGGACTTAATAAACCTTCGCACAAGCATGTTTGAGGCCAAGTCACGAACCAGGAAGTGACTAAGAGCCGAAATCTGGCCTTTGAGCGTAGAAACCCCTAGGCCGGCTTCAAACCCCTCTTGTAAAAAAGAAAGAATAACAGGGATCGAGGCTTTGGCAGGATCTGCACCACGAAGTGAACACCAGGTTCTGAACTTCATCCAAACCCTGAAATAAATTTTCAAAGTGGATAAGCGGACAGAGGACAGCAAAACACCACATAAAAGGTCAGAAAGACCATGACCTTGAAGGATCAACCTTGCAGCAACCATGCCGTCAGATGAAACATCTCCAGGGTTTCCACGGGAAGAGTCACATTCTCTAAAATGTGAGAAGAAACTGGGAGATGCAACGTGAGATGGTCATGTTTTCCACTTCCGAAAACCAACTTCTGTTCGGCCAGAAGGGCAGGACTGCCAAAATTCTTGCCTTCTCCCATCTTATTTTCTGAACAATCCGTGGTATAAGAGCGATAGGAGGGAAAACATAAGCCATGTTGAAGTTCCAAGGGATCGATAGACCATCTAGGACATCTGGGTAATCTCCCGTACTGAGAGAAGCAAACCTTTGAACCTTCCTGTTTCTCCTTGTGGCCAACAAGTCTATCTCTGGCCTGCCGAAGCGAGTAACCAGCTTCAAGAAAACTTGGTTTGACAGTGCCCAGTCTGCCTGAGACCAATGTCTTCTGCTGAGGTCGTCTGCGATAATATTTAGAGATCCTCTGATATGGGTGGCTGATATTGCGAGAAGATTCGCTTGGGCCCAGGACATTATGTGGTAGCAGAGATCTTGTAGAGCTCTGACCTTTGTGCCCCCTTGGTGATTCAAATAAGCCACCGTAGTGGCATTGTCCGACTGAATCCGTACTGGCTGATTGGTGATGATCGTGCTGAAGGAAACCAGAGCCTTCCAAACTGCTTTTAACTCCCTGAAGTTTGAGGATGCGCATGCCTCTTCTCTGTTCCAAAGACCTTGATGGAACCGAGAACCTAGATTGGCACCCCAACCCATCTGGGAGGCATCTGTGGTTATTGTAATCCACTGTTTTTGTGCAAACGATAGGCCCATTGAGATGTTGCTTATGTCTTTCCACCAGTTCAGTTGTCTTTTCACCCCCTCGGATAGGTGGAAGGGAGAGTCTAGATCTTCCTGTTTTCGTGTCCATTGGGAAAGGATGTCCCACTGCAATGGTTTTGATTCCGCCTTTGCCCAGGCCACTGCTGGGATTGCAGAAGTGAGGAGGCCTAGTAACCTCATAGCATCCCTGATTGAGCTTAGGTTTATTTGCAGCTTTGAAACGGCTCTTAAAATCCTCAATTGTTTCTTTATTGGTAGAAAAAGAGATAGGGACCGTGATTCTACCTGAAGCCCCAAGAATTCTAGACTCAGAGACGGAGTCAACTTGGATTTTTCCAGGTTCAGGATCCAACCGTGATCTTTTAAAACCTTCATGGTAATTTTGGGATGAAAATTTAGCAGTTGCTTTGATTGAGCTTTCAGGAACCAATCGTCCAGGTAAGGAACAATCGAGATACCTTTGAGACGTAAAACTGCTGCTATGGGGGCCAGGATCTTTGTAAAAACCCGAGGAGCTGAGGACAGGCCGAAGGGAAGAGCCTTGAATTGAAAATGGAGAATCTTTCGCCTTGTTGTTAGAACAGCAAATCTGAGAAACTTCCGGGAAGATTCTGAAACTGGTACATGGAGATAAGCATCTTTTAAATCTAGCTTTGCCATGTAATCTCCCTTTTGTAGCATGTGCGTTACCGACATAATATTTTCCATACGGAACTTCTGGTACGGTATGCAGGTGTTGACCTGTTTCAGGTCCAGGATCGGCCGAAAGGATCCATCTGGTTTTTGAACCAGGAAAAGGCGTGAGTAAACACCCTGAAATTCCCAACGTTTGGGTACCTTTTCTACCACATCTTTTCTTAAAAGAAGGAGTGCTTCTGTTAGAAGAGCCTCTGTTTTTACCCTTGAAGGATAGCTTGACAGAAGGAAGGATGGACGAGGTCTTGACAAAAACTTTATCTTGTAACCTTCTGAAATGGTTCTTATAATCCACCCATTTGAAGTACTCTTTTTCCATTCGTGGGTGAAGAACCGAAGGCGTCCTCCCACTCTTTTGGCGTCAAAACTTCCTCTTTTTGTCTTGCCTGTTGGATTCCTGTCTAGACCACTGGCTGTTGTTCCCACCTTGTTTGTGAAACCTGCGAAACCGCCCTTGGTAACGAAAGGACCGCTGACCCCTGTACTGAAGTCTTTTATATCCCTGGGTTCTTGGTTCCAGAGGTAGGGCTTTCTTTTTTTTTTTTTTTTAAAGATTCTTTATTTTTCATTTTTCAAAAAGAAGAAGAAACATTTTCACAGAAGAGAAAAAAGTAAGGTTAGGGGTATGGTTATAACAATATGGCATTACAGTAGTTCAGTTAGGTGTGGGTGTGGCACAATCGAGTATGAAAGGTGGTTATTTGGGTTGTGCTCTTGGGTTATGACCTGGTCGCTAGTGAAGCCTCTCGGGTCGTTTTTTTGTTATAGGTGCGATTGGTTGGGTTGTAGCCTGAGAAGTTAGGCCTGGGTAGGGTTCTTTTTTTTTTGGTCATGTGAGGAGATGGTTGTGCTTGTTTGGTGGCCATTGGTCGTGATAGTGGTGGCGTTGGTCTTGTGCCTGGGGGGGTTAGGTGGTGGTTTGTTATCATTGGCTGTCAGCCGTTGGAGGGTTGGGGAGGGAGGGGGAGGTGGTGTGTGGGTGGTGGGGTATGGGGCTTCATTGCTGCCCTCCCGGGGTCTCCCCCGGACCCCGTTGGATGTGCTGAGTGGGTAGTGGGTTGTATGTTGGTGTTGTTGTTGCCCTTGTTGGGGTTGTCGGTGTGGGTGTATTGAGGATGGGTTTACCATGGTGTGGGGATGTGGTTCTCCAGCCATGGGTCCCAGATTTTGTGAAAAGATTTTGGGGAGTCATGTATCAGTGCTGTTATTCTGTCCATGTCTATGCTGTCTGTTATTTTGTGGAGGATGCGATTGTGGGATGGTATGTGGGGTGTGAGCCACGTTTCGGCTATTGCTCTTCGAGTGGCTAGGGTTATTCTGGCTATTAGTTTGTTTTCGCTGCGGGTGAAGGGGTCTATGGGTTTGGATAGTAGGAGTGCCCACGGGTCAAGGGGCATTGGTCTACTGAGGATTTTTGTTAGGAGGTTTGTGATGGATTTCCAAAGGGGGACTAGCTTGGGACATGTCCACCAGCAGTGAAGGAAGGTGCCGGTGCCTCCGCACATTTTCCAGCAGAGGTTTGTTGTGGACCGTTTCATGGCCATCAAGCGTTGGGGTGTGAGGTACCACCTGAAGAGCATTTTATAGGCCTGCTCTTTGTGGGTGACGCAAATTGTGATTGATTTAGTGGCCGCCCATATGTCTGCCCATTCTGTGGGGTCTTGTAGGGGGCCTAGATCTTTTTCCCATGCTGCGATGTATGGTAGTGTTACCTGTGAGTGGTGGGTTGTTAGCGTGAGGTACAGGTCTGATATTTGGCTTTTTCGGGATGGTGAGTGGAGGCTTTTTTTTTCGAATTCGGTAAGGGTGGACGTGGCGGCGAGTCTGATTTCGTCTGTGGTTGCAAAGCTACGGAGTTGTAGGAATCGGAAGTAGGGCTTTCTTTGTATCAGACATCTGCTTGATAATGTCTTCTAAGGGAGTACCAAAAAGTTTTTTCCTCTCAAAGGGTAATTCACATAAGGCTGCCTTGGATGCAGAATCAGCTGTCCATGTTCGCAGCCAAAGTGCCCTTCTGGCTACCGATGACAACCCCATGATTCTTGCTGATAGACGAAGAAACTCTTCAGAGGCATCTGAAAGGAATTCATTGGATAGCTTCAATAGGAACATGAGATGGGAAGGATCTGTATCGGATTTTCCCATAAGGGAATCTTCCAGGGCTTGAAGCCACATGCTCTGAGCTCTGAGAACTGCTGAACCTGCAATTTCAGCTCTGCACTGATATCCTGCGGCCTGGAAAATTCTTCTGCATGAAGTTTCGGCTCGTTTGTCCATTGGGTCTTTAAGACCTGAGACTTCTCCAATGGGTATAGTGGTTTTCTTTGACAGCTGGGCAATCTGAATATCCACTTTAGGAAGATCTTCCCATTTGTCTTCAGACTGTAGCTTAAACATCAGTTTAAAATGCTTTGAAATAAATGCCCGTCTTTCCGGATTCTTCCATTCTCTATGAAGGACATCCAAAATCTTAGGGGGCATTGGGAAACCTTTAACCTTACCCTTGGTAGGTTCAGTTTCTTGTACAGCCGTCGTTACTTCTTTAATAAATTTTTTCAGCTCTTCTGGTGGGAAGCCCTCCTCCACACTTGAAGCCAGGCTGGAAATATCCGAAGGGGAAGAAAAAGAACATTCTCCTGACGAGACGTCAGACAGAGAAGGAGATCTATTCCTCCTACGTTTTCTAGGCAGACTTTCTTGAATAGCCGGCTGTTTCTTTACAGAATCTTTAAAAGACTCAAATGTCTGGGACAAATTTTCCTGAAACCAGCCCAGGAAGGATGCCATATCCGTCTGTTTTGTTTTCTCCAGTAATACTGAAGCACATTGATTACATGTCTTTTTGCGACATCCGTCTGGTAGAGGTACAGCACATTCCAGACAAGATAAATGCTTAGACTTGCTTGTGGCTTTTTTTGGAGCAGATGTTGACATCTTGTCTTTATCTGCCTTATCTGGAGATATAGGGCTGGACATATCTGTGGAAAACCAGAATAGTAAAATTAATAAAATACCTTAATGAAGCATGCATAAGCATAGGTGAAATAAAAGGAGTGTTTAAAACGTTAAACCTCACCTTAAACCACCTAAGGTCCGTGTAGGAGGGCTGGAGACACGGAGCACCAGACTGGACACCCACCCTTGGGGTAAGTAAGGTTCTGCACAGCTTTTAAACAAAAAATTTTTCACATTTTGCGCCAACACCGTCTCGCGCATGCGCAGTAGCGCGATTCCGTGTTTGGTGGAACGCAACGCCTCCCGGGCGTGCGTTCCACCGCTGTGCGCATGCGTAAAGCCACGAGGAGGACCGCCCGGGAACTCAACGAGCAAAGCCACATAAAGAACAGCACCCGGTCGCGTTCCGTAACGCGAACCGGAAGCACTGTGCCACTCAGATCCCGCCCGGGGAGCTATCGGGCACTAACCTCCTCGATCAGCAGCCTGTGCTGATCGCACCATTCTCCACCAGACCGGGGGAAATCCGTCCGTCCCGTTTGTCGGGACAAGAAGAACTGGTGTGTGGTCAGGACTTACAGGCTTTATAGAGGCAGCAGGCGGAGCACAGAAGATAAATCTAAAAGAAGGGGGAGCTTCTTTCCCAAGACCGGAAGGAACATCCCACTTGTGAGTACTGCCACTATACGAAGGGAAAAAACGCTTATAACCACTACACCTGGTACACGCTAGCGGAAAAATGATCCCACGCTAAGGTTCAAAATATGCCTTTTGAAATACCCTGGGGTGTCTACTTTAAGAAATGGTAGGCCTTTGTGGGGTAGTTTGAATTTAAAACCTGCAAAGATGCTTGGAAATTGCACATAGGCCCGGCGTCAAAATTCAAAGTTCGGTCAAAACTGATATGGCTTGGTCTCCTATATGGCACTGTAGCTTCACAAAATAGTGCCATAGACATACAATGGGGGTGTCCTTTTACTCAGAAGACTTAGCTGAGCATAATTTTGGGGGTTTGAACTTAGTGGCACATATGAAATATACAAAATGCCCAGGAAAAATGCAATCCGTATGTAAAAAATGCACAAAATAATTTTTTACCACATACTTTGGCATGTAATGGTAAAAAAATGGGGGCATGTTAAGGCACAATATGCACCTTATGAGATACCCTGGAGTGTCTACTTTTACAAATGGTAGGCCTTTGTGGGTTTTTTTTTGAACAGTCAAACTACTATAATACCCCAAATGGAAGCATAGGCTCATTAAATCCGTCTCTCAAAATTCTACTGTGAATACTGAAAAGGACAGGTCTCCTATATGGCACTGTAGCTTAACGAAATAGTGCCATAGACATACAATGGGGGTGTCCTTTTACTCAGAAGACTTAGCTGAGCATAATTTGGGGGGTTTGAACTTAGTGGCACATATGAAATATACAAAATGCCCAGCAAAAATGCAATCCGTATGTAAAAAATGCACAAAATTATGTTTTACCACATACTTTGGCATGTTATGGTAAAAAAATGGGGGCATGTTAAGGCACAATATGCACCTTATGAGATACCCTGGAGTGTCTACTTTTACAAATGGTAGGCCTTTGTGGGGTTTTTTTGAACAGTCAAACTACTATAATACCCCAAATGGAAGCATAGGCTCATTAAATCCGTCTCTCAAAATTCTACTGTGAATACTGACAAGGACAGGTCTCCTATATGGCACTGTAGCTTCACGAAATAGTGCCAAAGACATACAATGGGGGTACCGTTGTACTCAGCAGAAGTAACTGAACACATAATAAAACTTTGTACAGGAATAGCACACACCAACTTTACAAAATACACATGAGAAGTTCTTTGTTATAAGTTTGTGTGCGAAAACCCCCAAAAAACACAATTTTACTCCAATATTTAGCAGAGGTTGGCGGTAAAATGGCTACGTAGAAAGTGTCAAAACAACCTTAGGTAAATAGCCTGGGGTGTCTACTTTATATAAATATATACTTTTGTGTGGCAATTTTGTTTTCTTTTATGGCTATTAGGCTTACAAGACAAACATACCAAATTCTAAAATCGCTCCACATAAAAAGTTTATTTTACTCCTTGTGCTTTGTGACCTGTAACTACCAAAAAAAACTTAAAATCCCAGACACATTATATATTCTGTAATTCAGAACAACTAAATGAATTTATTTTTAATTACTTTCCTTAACCTGCACTAATTATGTACACATTATTATTGCAAAAACTGTAAAAAAAAAACACACAAAAATTCAATTTTTTGCATATTTCTGTATTTTTTTTATAATAAATAAGCATTTATATGTATATGTGTTACATCAAATTAAAGCCCTTTCTGTCCTTTAAAAAACGGTATATAATATGTGTCGGTGCAATAAATTAGTAAAATGCAAATTGCAGTTGAACGCAAATAGCAAATAGCAAAAAATGCAATTGTCATTAAGTGAAAGACAAGCTTCTGAAGCTCTGTCCTTAAGGGGATACACTAAAACTGCTTTATTTAGCTACAGTAATTTAGGGGACTATAGGGTTCCTTTAAGAGTTGCTCTATTTGGCCACATGTTGGAATCTAAAAAGGTTTTGCTACATTTATTGAACTCAATAGCAACAATGTTAACAGATGCGGATACAATTACCCTCTTCTGAACAGGCTAGTATTGATATACTTGTTTCAATGACATTATCTTTAATAATATCATGCACTTTACTCAGGTATTCATCTCTCTCCGTTATACATTAGTTTTTTATACCACATTTTTTTTCAACTATTCCTCTGCTCTGGTTTAATTGTAGCATTTTCATCGCTTTTTTCCTTTTTTTTTTTTCTTTCCGTTTGCCAGTGACTTCTTTTGAGCCTTCCCCCCTCCTGTATTCATCTCCTCCCTCCGTTTTGGACACGGAGATCGGGACTACCACACCCACCGCCCCTGATTGGTCCGGACTCCTGGGGAGTAACTTGTCACTCTTCTATAGGTAGTACGTCTGATTGGAGGTCTCGTCTGGAGGGGCGTGTCCTTACCCCTTTATAAGCAGCCCCTATTCCATTTGCCGGGTAGCTCTTGACAAAGGCGTATCTAACACGCCGAAACGCGCGTCGAGTTGGTAGTAGCCGATGCTATGATCTTTTATTAAGTCTACTCTTCGTTTACTTTCACTTACCTGGGCTTCCATGGCGCTATTTTAGCGTCCTATACTATGATTATAGCTTTGAGGGATTTTGTTAGGCTGCCATGAAGCAGCAATGAGCGGTTGTACGTTCAGACAGTTAGCTTAGGGTATCTTATGCTTTACCCCCACATTTGGATACCTTTTGTGTCCACAAGGTTAATTTATTTTTGTCCTGATTATTCTGTCACTGACTATACTATCGGACATGCTACTCCCATTGTGGCTTAATCCATTAGGGATTCTCTCTACCTTTTTTACCTTATTGGTAATTAGAGTGTTATTTACTAGGGTGTTTTTTTCCTTTTTTCTAGATACTTCAGGACTTAGTCCTAGACGCCCCTGTCTATCACTTGAGCCTTGCCGCTCTTTTCATTACCGGCACTACAACCACTGCCAGATCATTATCCCAATTACGCTTTCTCCTTTGAATTAGACCAACCCGTTCGCTCTATTCTGAGATAATTTAGGGGATTCTACTCTGATTGCCTTTAGGCACATACTATTTATCCACCTCTATCTTATCTCTAGCTAAAGTGATTTTGTTGGTCTAACCTACCCAGGTTTTTATTGGTGTTGGTATTTACTTTCTCACTACTTACACACACTTTTTTGGTGTAATTAGTGTTTGTATATTATTATTATTTTTTTTTTCCCAATAAAGGTTATTTTATCCTACTTATGTGACATTCCACTTTGGGAGGTATTTCTAGTGGGTTGGACTTTCTACCTGTTTTACGTAGGTGGATTCTCTACCCCACTCCTTCAGTTTCTTTACTATCAGTTCCTGGGGTTAAGCCCCTTATACCTCCTGTAACCCTTTCTAGGGCAGTGGTGGTGGTTTTTCCCACCACCTAACCCCTTTTTGTCTATTTCTTTCAAACAGTAAAATGGGTTAATATTAAAATTAACAGGAAAATGTCATCACGCATTAAAAGCTTTGTAAGCGGTATTCGCACTGGTGCAGGAATCAAGTAAAGTGCACCGAGAACATAACATCGGAGAGCTAAATGGAAATAGGCCCAACATGCGCACATTCAGCAGTTTAAGAGATTTCCAACAGAAGAAATGAGTACAACATTTAGAAATTTTTAAAGCTGAATACAATTTTTGTTGACAAGTTCCAGCTTTGAAATGGCTTCATTTAATATTGATACAAGTAGTATTTGTGGCAGCCTACACTCCCTTCCTCCCCCGTGACTCTAAATTGGGTCCCTTACCAAACGAGGTGTATAACATTTCACATACGGCAGATCACTTTCATGAATATTTCTATTTAGTGTCTATGTTTAGACTCCTAGTTGCCATCTGCTGGTAAAACTAGAATCTTTAATTGTAATGGTTAGGTTGACTTACTGAAGTATCTCAGTGTATAGTAAATCCCTCCCCCTCACCCCCCATACCTTTTCTCATCACTTTTAAATCTATAATAAATTTAGTTTTTTTTTCAGAAAATGAAGAATTGCTTAATAAATAGTTTTGCCTTAAAAACTCACTCGCCAAGGCTCCCTTTGACACATCACATGTACGTATTGCGGGTCGGCAGTATGCCATGTTCAAAACGCTGCAGGTAGGAAGAGATCAGTGAGGAATACTGCGGCATATGAATTCTACATACTGCAGGACAACCCTTTTCATGTAGTGCCCATCAATAAACTTTGGCTGACAAGGCAGTACTAGTAACAGAGCAACAGTTTAGCTTTCCCCCTCTTTTCTATTCCAGTGACTGCAGATTCGGATTGGCTGCCGACATCACATGATCTCTACATTTTAGTAAGTTTTGGTACATCAACGTTTGGAAACTGATCATTTCAAAATGGTTGCCTCCACGCTGAACCAGTCAGAACTGGTAGTTACAAGAATATTGCTGCCTTACGTGGAAATATTCCAAATATTTGTATGTTCAGATTGTTTTAACCCCTTAAGGACCAAACTTCTGGAATAAAAGGGAATCATGACATGTCACACATGCCATGTGTCCTTAAGGGGTTAAACAGGGTTATCAGTTTAGTGACAGAACTACATTAAGTAGCAAACTGCGATAACTAGAGAAACGAATGGAAGATTTTAGACCAATCGTAGTAGGAGGGATGCACAAATTCTAATTTTGAAATTCTACAAAATCACAAGTCGCAGTTTAATAAATGCAATTAAAATGAAATACTCAAGAGACTAAGAAATCTCAATTTGCATGTCATTTATTTAAAGGATAACGTTTCAAATTGTTCAATTCAAAATAGACAGATCTCCTGACTTTACAAAATGTATCTGCATATATACACACAGACGGCATTGGACCTTGTAAGAAAATGTAAAAACAGAAATCGTTAAATTAAAGTCAGTAAATAATACTTTTACAGCCAGTTTGAAAAGGTTTTGAGTGTTTAGGTCGTATAAGGTGGGCATGGCGGCTTTTTTATTTTTCAATATTTTACATTTACTGTAAGTTTCACAGAATCAATTACCCACATTTGTAATGTAGAAAGTTACAATGTAATGAAAATATAAAGATTTTTGTTAGACGGGCATTTAAAAAGTATCGGTATATGAATCTGATAACTGTTCTACATTCACAAGCCGAGACATAAAATATTCACTGCAATTTTCCACAGTATTTTATTTGGTTTTCATAGGCGCTGTATGTGCCTTGTTGCAGGCCCAGGAGTTTTATATTTGCAATGAGGTAGCTTAAGGTGATACAGCGCTACAATGTGTTTCACGACTCAGTGAGTTAATTTGCCAATGGAACGTCGAAGTTAATATGGCTACACAGGCGTTTCCAATATTACATTGCATCGTAGCAAAGCTGGCTCAATATGAATTAAAAAAAAAAAAAAAAAAATGGAATTAATTCTTACAGCGCCAAGAAATATGTTGCCAAAACGACTTTATATCCAAGTTTGTGAACAGACAGATTTGATATTTTTTTGACAAATCTTTACAGTCCCTTTAACCCCTTAAGGACCAAACTTCTGGAATAAAAAGGGAATCATGACATGTCACACGTCATGTGTCCTTAAGGGGTTAAAAAGTTTAGTACATATAGAACACAGGGAAATAGACATTTTCCCAAGTCAATTTCCTGTTCAATTACTGCGGCCTAAAAATTGTAATTCACTTAGTGTTTCTGGCAGTTCACATGGACCGTCCTTAGTAAGTTTAGTAAGGTTTTGGCATTAATGCAAGTTTTTGGAATTAGATTTCCCAAACCCACGGCCATTAGGTTTTTCTAACCGTAGTCTTGATAAAAAGAACTACTACAAGAAAAGGCGGTGGCTTCTGGTAGCAAAACATAACATGTAAGTTGTTTGACACATCGCCAATTCAAAATCTAGAAACCTACTGTTTGAATAAAATGACCTATAATCCGCCAATTAGACAGATCTAAAAATAAATGGATCTCACAGCTTCGTTATATGGCAGACGTTTCCCTACCCCTTCCAGAATTCCATGTTGCACACTGTGGTGAATGCATGACAAGTAAACACACAGACATCTACACCCTCCATACTATGAAACATAGAACAAACGGCTGCATTATTTATAATGGTCGCTGAATATTAACAGTATCCCAGATGACAGGTAAGTGCTCTCTGAGAGGGGTATCAATATACATCAGGCTGGTCTGGCAGATATATAAATATTTACCAGCACTTCAACTGGGTTTTAGTTTTTACCCTATATAGGCACCCCCAGCCTACAGGAAAAAAGCACAGTTTGTTAAAATATTGACACCCCAAGGCAAAGCATGGCTAATACTCAGATTCTTAAGACCGCAAAGGAGGTGTTTAGGAAAAAAGTACAGGCATTCTCCAGTTTACGTAGACTACAGCTGCTAGTATGCTTAGCCAGCATCTTTGAGGTCTGATCACAATGGGAGTTTCAGTCCAAAATATAAGCAACATTTGGCCATCCGTTCTGTTCAGCTGGTTGTGGAGCAATTTGAGTCTGACTAACCCCCTATAACCCCCCCTCCCAAATCCCAACAATGTTATATAATGGTGCTATTATGAAGGATACAAAATTAATTTTAACCCAGAACGATTTCAGATTCTCTTAAATGATGCTTGGCATTTAAAACACTTTAATGGATGTTTGAAAAAAATAAAAATAAAAATTAGAGAGCAGATCCAGTTAATTTAGGTTTTCCAAAACTAATTTAGATTTGGCCCCAAAGTTAAACCCAGCAGACAGAAGTGTGAATGGGGTAGTTAGAAACTTCTAAAATGATCGTTAACTATTGTAACACTGTGCATGTGTTGTGAATTAGGCTAATCCTCCTGCCCCAAGCCATTTCTTGCTTCTGTCCGTACACAATACATTCCTTTGAGTATTTACATCCCTTTTAAAAAACAAAAATGTAACACGCTAAAAAGACATAATTACAGTATATACAAACGCCATTTCCTTGGCTTAAACAAGGATCTCAAGCCCTCAGAAAATTAAACTTTTCAGGCATCCGTATATAAATATAAACACACAGCCAACAGTATATAAAGCAGAGAAGGAGGTCTCCACGTCACTTTAACAGATGTCCTTTTGGTGACGGGGATTTGTAACAAAGCTCTGCTATTTTTGTTAATAACAAAAGTAGCAGAAATTTGATATCGGCTGTAGTACTAGGAACTGATGAGTCTTCTTGATACAATGCATTCGGGAAAAACTGAATAGGCTTTAGGTGGCCACGTGTAACGGAGGGGATTCAGAATACACACAAGGAAATGGCAAAAACATCGCCACGGGGAATATTCTGTGTGTGGTACAGTATCCTGAAATCAAAACCTCTTTGGAACTGCAGATGTGATGACATTAACACCAGTTGGTTGTTGCACAAAGGTCTACCCCGATTCTGGAAAATGACCAGAAGTGTGAATCTTGGACTTGTGATTAAGCGGTCCCTCCAGATTACAATATGTAAAATAGCTATATTGTCAAGACAACTGCTCATCATTGTATAACTTTTTTTTAATGCCACAAGACCTATTTTAGTAAGATCAACTCTCAATCCCAAATCGTAGGCGACAGAGTTGAAAAGGAGAGCTTTTTATTTGTTTGAGAGGATCACACCAATTTGGCAGTAATATTATGGCACAAGTCTTAGGTGATCACCCGTATGCTGCATGTTTCGGGTTCTTTGGTCTTTTTCACAGAAGTAAACCCAAGTGCTCTTCAACAACACTTTGAGGAAGTCAGGCAAAACACGATTCAAAAACAAACTAAAAAGGAAAAAAATAAAATCCCTGATCAAGCACAAAAGTCTGCGGCCTTTAGTAGTCTTCTTCATTACGGAATATTAATAGAAAACAAAAAATAATTACACGTACGGTCTATTATACCTTACTTTCCACCTCCTGGAGCGAACTTTGAAAAAGAAGTACATAATCATTAAAAACAATGTTGATGTGATGTAGAGGACGACACACAGACTCATATCTATATTTGAAAACCCAAGTCCTAGAAAACTGGAAAGTTTGATGTCTTTGTGATCATCAACCAGATCACCAGCTTTATTTTTGTCTAGGTGGTCTGGTACCAGTTTATCTAAAGTGTCCGATTTAAGCCCGTGTTTTGGGTCTTTCTTATCTCCTGTCACATGTCCTGGAGGCTTGGTGAATGGAGGTATCTTGACTTCTATCCTGTCGTGGTTTGGATCGGAGTACAGCAGGGAAATATCTTGGCTCCCGTAATGCTTTTTAAGGAACACAAGCACTTCCTCTTCATTCCAGTTGTGAACGCCCTGTACCTCTCCATGGCACGCGGGGCACATATCGGGGGTTGGCCAGTCGACCTTGGGACTTTTGACATCTTCACTTGCAGCACCTACATTAAAGGAAAGCCCATGTAAATATTATTAAAATACCATTACTTGGAATCACCGAAATTTAAAATAAATGAATGTAAAAAAAACAGATCTGTTAATTATTCTTGTATAAAGGGGGATAAACCATCTCAGTATTGTCAATAGCCCATATCATGATTATTATTAGTGTACGAGAGCAGGTTTTCTTCTTACCTTATTAGTGTGCAAAGCTTGTGTCAAGCAGTTTATATTGTTTGTCATTATATCACACAGAAGGGGGGTTCAGCCAGTTTAACCTAGTGGTTTTCAATCCTATAGTACAGCGGATGTTTGAGAACTACCTAGCCTATAAGTCAGATAGGTGTCAAACTGCTGCAGTACCAAAGGCTGACCATGTGGAAGGGTTTAGGATAAAAACTTGTTGATTATTGGAAAATATACCTTATTAAAATCCTGCTTTTTGAAGAGACAGTCTCTCTCTGTGACTGAAAGGAAAAGGCACAGGAATTTGAGTCCCATAGTTGGACTGTCTTTCAAAAGCTTGGTCATTTGGGATGTTTGTTGCCAATTAAATGTGTTTTAACCCCTTAAGGACACATGACATGTGTGACAGGTCATGATTCCCTT
Source organism: Pelobates fuscus (assembly GCF_036172605.1). NCBI lineage: Eukaryota > Metazoa > Chordata > Amphibia > Anura > Pelobatidae > Pelobates > Pelobates fuscus. Next base: position 159,851,262 of record NC_086325.1, on the reverse strand, counting down.
TTATTCCAGAAGTTTGGTCCTTAAGGGGTTAAAAAGCATTTAGGACTGTCAAGAATGTTGTCTTGATGGACAAACTTTTGTAAAAACGACCGTATTTATTAAAGACAAACCCAAAACAAAATGTGGTCCTCCTGACAGAATCTGCACCAACTGGATGCATTCGATGTCCGAATTTAAAAATCGGTATTAATAAAACTAGTGGGGTATTGGGGGAGGGAACAATAATTCCAGCTAAATTTAGTAAAAGGCGCTCTGACTCACAATTAAAAGCACAAAAAGGACAAAATTCCTACCTTGCTTTGTCTATGAACACAGAGAACTCCACGGGTGAAAACTTGGTATGTTTATTGTATGGAGGTTTTGAAAGTGGTCTTTTTCGCTTTTTTGGTCTGCGTTCGTTTACTATAGACAAATTCATGTTCTCCTCATCTATTTCTGAACAATGGCCGAAAGTAGCAGTTTAAATATCACCATAAACAAACGGTTTTGCCCCACTCATACTTTAGGGAATAACCCTGTGACTTTAAATATTTAATGGTCAATGAAAATCTCAATACACGGGATGCGGGAATTACGTTTTGCTATCCTATCAGGGCTCCTGTCACAGCATCTGACGCTTTAAGCATTGCTTCAATTATCACACAAGTAATCCATTTAGGCTGAATTGTTTTCACAGCAATGTTAATGGATTAACTGCACATTAATTAAATCTTCACACTCCCAGGACTCGGGCAATTTAAAAAAAAATAAACAATTTTTTAAACAGAACTTCACCTGTTCTACTCCTGGGCGAATAGAGCTTCATTCATTGGGTGTGACCGCGAGCTTACACAGAGCACAAAAGGGAGAACTAACCCAGACTACGTGGAAACCGTCCTTAATTCGATTAAATGGCATAGAAATGCGACAGTGCCTATCAAGAGAGTGTCTCCCACCCATGAACATTTTCTGTGAACTTCCACCCAAAAGACTTAAAAAAAAATAAAAATAAATAAAAAATTACAACAACCTTAAAATCAAAGGAGTTGTACAGGTTTGGGTTTTTTTTGCTTACCAATTTAAAAGCTGAAGAATGTTTGCAAGGCATTTGTCATTCTGAATTATGATTAGTAAACTTCCAGCCAAAACCAGCCTTTAAGGAAGGAAAAATAAAATATCCAACTATCACTCTATATTGATAAATGCTAATCTTGGAGTATCAGATATGTATAAGCCTTTTTTCCGAATGATGCCCCAGCAGCCTGATTATCATATGATTTCTAGTTTACATGTAACTGCTATGTCACTGTTGCCATCCATAGTATTGGAATTTGCACTGCTGTCGATGCCTTTGGCTTGAATTATAAAACGGTCTTACTAACTCTCCAGGCTCGGTTTAGTGAATAAACCCCATTTTAATCAGAAGTTGCATTGAATGAAGGTAAACATAGGTAAGTATGTGAACGTCGGTCTTTGATGCAATAGCCTAAAAGTGCTTCTCTTCTGTCTTACATGGAGAACAGGACAAAAAATTTAATTAAACAAATAAAATAAATGCATTTTATAAACATATTTGAAAATACAGAGCAGGCCAGATCCCCGATGTGGTTCTTGAATGGCGTAGTGCATGTCTTTATTTATGCATTTAAATGAATGGAGCTATATGAGAAAGAAGATATATTTTGTGTAAATCTCTTTCTAACACAACGTACAGATTTAAGCGCATATTATAATCATAGATCACTGTCTGGGCTGTGAGAACGGGTTGAGCGTCTCTGGAATGCTGCGGCTGACAGTATTGGTATTAATCATGGAGAGCCAGCACGATTCATTAATGGGTGATTACTCAAACTTCATTTCACACAACGCGGTGTATGTGAAAACACGGAGCTGATTGGGCATTTAAATTCAGCTCTGGCTGCTTAATGTAAAAGTCTGAGCAGGATTAGGAATCCCATTAAACGCACCGTGTAGAAACCGGCCATTTTCATGTTGCAGATTGTGTCTGTCAAAGTGCACACGCGAAAAGCGCACTCTGCTCTGTAAGACCCTTTGGCCACAGCTCACTGGAGAGGTGAAAGGTTATTCTGGAGACCCTCAGTTTCAGATTTGTGAGAAGGAGCCATTGAATCACACGGAAGGTTAAACTTTGGGGCTTTATTTACTAAAAGGGAAGATACAGGCAATAGACCGAGGAATTGCATTTTTGTTTTTCCCCCAATGTGGGTAAGTTTGGTCTAAAATACGAAATTCCCCGTCTGTTTTCAGTTATTGTAAGAATTAGCCAACTGTTTTGGTCTGATCTCCACCAGATATCTATAAATATTTAGCGTTACTTTAAAGGATCACTAAGCACCAAAATAACTAACTTTTTAATAGAGCAGGAGATCTGAAATTCTAATTTAAACACACCGTGCAATAAAGGAAGTTTCAGAATTAGATCTCTTGTTACAGGAAGTGTGTCACAGCCAGAGGAGGTGTGGCTAGGGATGCATACACTAAAATGATTTAACTCTTAAATAGCAGAGAATTGAGCAGTAAGAATGCAAGGTAATACTCTATACACTAAAACGGCTTCATTAAGATAAAGTTGCTTTGCCAACTATGCACTGTAGAGGAGGAGTTAACTTTGATATAGGTATCCTACAGGGCTCGTACCTATTTTTAGAAAGTTTCAATCTACCAAGGCCGTTAGTTGTATACAACTGGTTTAATTCAAAACAATAATCGCTAATGGGAAAACAGTATTTGAGCCGAATTCAGGTTGTCAGTGGAAAACAGATACGATTAAACGATGGGTGAAAATTAAGAGTCCTTATTAAAATGTAGTTGCAGCTAATCTTAATGTGACAATTGACAGAAACCTGCTTCTAAGCTGAACAAATATCCTGTAATTATCACAGTTTTATATTAAAATAAGACTCCAAACATCGAAAGCAATTTAACTTGCTGAAGTGGTTAACATGTACAAATTGTGTCCTCTTTTTACGTTAACAAAAAAATACAAGCAGATATTCATAGAAACTGGCACTTGTATAAATTAACCTTGTTACACCCCAGCCAGTCCTGTTACTTCCTGGTTTGTTTAGCTCAATCAAAATAAACTCAAAAGGCAGCAATTGCCCAGAGCACCTGCCTTGCAAAGACTTCTCATTGAGCTGCATTGGGAAGTCTGTGATTGGACAGTCACAGAAAGTCTGGGCGGGATTAGAAGGGGAGGGTTTGCAAAGGCAGCAGACAAGAGAAGGTTTTACAAACGTTTTTTACATATATCTCCCAAAAAGCCAAACTTAAAAAAATAAATAAATGCATGTTTTCATTGAGGGTATATCTACTAAACAGATTTCCATTTTTTTGCTTCCTGTATTTGAGCAGTGAAAGTTCTTTTAACATACCGGCAAGTCTTTTATTGACCTTGTTGTGTTTACTCCACAGCCACAAAACAGCATCTTTTAAGGTTTTTACATCATCCATTGATTCTTTTGCCATCGACTCAAAATGCCCAGCGCACTCGCGACAACCGAAAAAGTGCTTGATGTACTGTCTCATGGTTTGCAGAACGGCTTGAGAATTTCCTTCAAATGCTAGAAGAAGACAGAGGCAAGCTCACTTAAAAGGCAGCTAAATACAATAAATACAGGCACAGTTTCAGTAACACATACAAAACAAACTAGCCTCAAAACGAGAAAAAAAAAAAAAAAGTGTCAATTCAAAAGGAAAAGTCCATCACAATCTATCATGCTCCCCATTTCAGACCCAGTTTCTGCAGTTGGATTAATAGAAGGCACCTCCAAAATAAAATAAAAAAAAAAAAGATAAAATTGTCTTGACTTTAGATTGCAGAACAATATGCAGAGGAGACAAATGTTCTCTGTTCTCCCTAATTGGTGCGCTGTACCCACGGGAACCAAAAGTGGGCATCACAACTTTTACTCCCCTTCTATAATAGTAATTAAACCATCTTTAAAGTACTATGATTGCTCCCAAGTTTGTTACATTGTCACTTTTAATAATATGTTTGACTGATTGATATGTAATGGATTTCAGGGGACAAGTCTGGTTTAACACGTCCAATGCTGGTAATGGCGGCAGGTACAGAGCGCATGAAGTTTACTCACAGACACAATATGTCACCGTAAACGGAACATCGCTGAATCTCACTAGACTGGTCACTGGCACATCCATTAGCGGTTTTCTCTTTCCACCTAATGGCCTGGCATCGTGCCACTGGCCACTTTACTTAGATCAATATTTAACGTTCTCGCAGCAGTAATGTTTTGCTGTTGCTTATCAGGAACAGAGGCAGGAAAGATGAGAGGGAAAGGGGGGGATCAGGATTCGAGAGAGGAGGCATTAGTTTCAGTGCTGACAAAATAGGCTTGATGTCAGAGATACGGAACAGAGCTGCTGCGAAGGATGGGTGAAATGTCACATATTTAGCAGAATGGGCGTATGAGAGCAAAATTAAATCAGGACTGCATCAAATTAGCCACAGGGAATCTAGGGGGGGGGGGGGGATATTTTGCTATTGTCCAATGGCACTTAAAGGAACACTATAGTCCCCTAAATTACTTTAGCTAAATAAAGCAGTTTTAGTGTATAGATCATTCCCCTGCAATTTCACTGCTCAATTCACTGTCATTTAGGAGTTAAATCACTTTGTTTCTGTTTATGCAGCCCTAGCCACACCTCCCCTGGCTATGATTGACAGAGCCTGCATGAAAAAACAAACAAACTGGTTTCACTTTCAAACAGATGTAATTTACCTTAAATAATTGTATCTCAATCTCTAAATTGAACTTTAATCACATACAGGAGGCTCTTGCAAGGTCTAGCAAGCTATTAACATAGCAGGGGATAAGAAAATCTAAATTAAACAGAACTTGCAATAAAGAAAGCCTAAATAGGGCTCTCTTTACAGGAAGTGTTTATGGAAGGCTGTGCAAGTCACATGCAGGGAGGTGTGACTAGGGTTCATAAACAAAGGGATTTAACTCCTAAATGGCAGAGAATTGAGCAGTGAGGCTGCAGGGGCATGTTCCATACACCAAAACTGCTTCATTAAGCTGAAGTTGTTCAGGTGACTATAGTGTCCCTTTAACACAAGATACCCTGAAAGACAGTCACTTTTCGTACACTGGGATAGTCGCCACAATAAAAATATTTGAATATATGACTATAGAAGCTAAAATATAAAAAGAAAAAAGGGGGGAGGAGGAGGAGTTTATTGTAACTTTACAGCTCATGGAGAGTTCCGTGATGGCTAATGTAAAATCTGTGCATATTTGGCATCTGTCGTCAGTTCTCCCCCTCCAAGCCGCCCAGCAGGATGTACCTTCCCCTGCAGAGAGGGTGAGTGATGTCACCACCGGATGAGCGTGCTGGAGGAAGGTACATTCTTCCTTTATTTATTTCTTATTTCTTTTAACCGCAGGGGATAATGCCACCAAGTGTTACTCCCTCCAAAAGCAGGGTTTTAGAAACCCCTGAAAGAAAATGGCCAGGACAGGGAGACAGCCATAGAAAATAATGGAAATGGAGGGAGGGGTTTGTGGGTGTAAAATTAAAATAAACAGTCAAGGTAAACAAGCAGCTATGCAGTCAAAGAACAACTAAAGGACCTTCTCATATAACATCAATCCATACAACTCACTGCCAGTTAATATCCCCAAACATTAAAAAAGAGAAGTTTAAAATACAACCCAATTTCCGGAGATTCCTTCATCGATCAGTGTGTTTAGAACGCTACCCCATTGATATACACCAACGCTTCCTTTACTATTCTCTTGTGCTTATAACTAGCAACCCATACTATCTGTAGATCCAGCAGCCCATCTCTACTAAAATGCAAAAACAACACCCTTCTAGAACAGATACTTATTTTGTATATTTTAATTAATTGAACACTTTATTTCGTTCTAGTACTGGACTCTGTCCCGCGCCCCTCCTCAGCGTCTATGCGGTCTGTGTACAGATTAAATAAAATCATGAACGGTTACTTGGGATCAATGTCTACTAATCAGACTGGTGGAGACGGATCACACAAATCCTTAGCTGCTGCTTCCACATGCATTTAGCGTTCGGGCTAAACCGTGAATTCAATCAGTTTGCAGGTTTGACTCCTGGTAGGGCCAGCTGTTTCTGAAGTTGTTCAAACAAGCATCATGGAGTTAGGCAATTCAATTCATTTAGAAACATAGAATGTGACGGTAGATAAGAACCATTCGGCCCATCTAGTCTGCCCAATTTTCTAAATACTTTCATTAGTCCCTGGCCTTATCAGCAGCATGAAATCTCACCACAAACACACTTGTTATACTAAATCATTAAACAACAAAAACAGGGAAATGTAGAATTCTGCATAATTATTTCTAGTGTTCAGTTGAGTTGTTGCCTTCATTAATTGACATTACAATCACAAAAAGAAGCTGGTTTGGTGTATAGCTCATGCCTTTCCAATCTCATTGCTCGATTCTCTGCAATTTTGGTTAAATCACTTTGTTTATACAGCCCTAGTCACACCTCCCTGCATGTGACTTACACAGACTTCCTGTAAAGATAGATCTAATGTTTAAACTTGCTTTATTGCAAAATCAGTTCAGTTTAAAATTTCTTATCTCCTGCTTTGTTAAAAGCTTGCTACACACTGCAGGAGCCTCCGGTGTGTGATTCAAGTTTAATTTAAAGAGCAGTAGATTAAAAACTTCTAAAAGTAAGTTAACATTTGATTGAGAATTAAACAATTTTTTCATGCTGGCTGTGTCAGTCACAGTCAGGGGACATCTGGCCAGGGCTGCATGGACAGAAACAAAAGTGATTTAACGCTTAAATGGCAGAGAATTGAACAGTGCATGACCTATACACTAAAACTGCTTCATTAAGATAAAGTTGTTTATAGTGTCCCTTTAACTATTGGCAGGGTTACTCATTAACGTGTGAAGGGTTGGGAACACAACGGGAATTTAAAGCTTAAGTCTAAAACAGAACACAGTTTTTTTCCCCCCAAAATGATTTTGCCATTTCTGCCTAAAATTTAAAATTCACACAATAAATGAAACTGATGGAAAGTCCATTAATGTGTTTGCTCAGAAGCAAACAAATCATGAAAGTTAAACGGCCAATGCTCAATAATGGATTAAGTAAATCTAAAATGCTATATTCTCTTGGCCTCTGCCCTATACGGTGCTTTGCAATAGCAGGATTTTTACAGTGACGGGTCGGCCTTAAAGGGATACCAACCTGAAATATTGGCATTGGATGTATTGTAGCGTTATTTAACTTAAAAGCCATCCCTTGAAGGTGTTCTAACCCTGTAATAATAGTACAAAATTATAATGCACATTAACCCCTTAAGGACACATGACGTGTGTGACATGTCATGATTCCCTTTTATTCCAGAAGTTTGGTCCTTAAGGGGTTAAATGCAGTTTATCTATAATAGAATCTAAGATTGCCAAGGAAATACTTAACTTTTTTTTATTTATTTTTTTTAATACCTTCAATATGGATATAAAGATATATTTTTCTTCTATCTTCATAGTGACTTGTCTTACTGTTGTGATTGAGTGGAGACATGTAAATAAAATACCTGTTGATAATATTAAAGCAGATTAAATGCCTGTATTAAAGATATGGTTTAAAAGAATTTTAGAAATAAATTAAAAAATCCCCTAATCAGTCAAAATGCAGACAACTCGTGGCTCTGGAGGATAGTTATTTATGAACCCTGAGACTATTTTTTATTTTTACATAATGAGCCAAGTTCTTACCGAAAACCAGATTAAATTTTAATGAAGTATTAATTCTGAATGTGCCTTTTTTCAGACAAGGGAAAAAAATAAATATTTTTTTTAAAAATGAAAAGAAAAGGGACTCAAAAAGACTTCTGTGATTAAATTAACCAATGTTAAATAAAAAAACAAAACAAAAACAAAACTACAGAGTATATGGACTTGTGACCTTTAAGGTCAAGATTTTATAGTCTGCCAATACCTAATATGGCAAGATTGGGGAAGTAAGGGCAAACACCAGTACATTCTTGGTATGTATTTTTCTCCCAACAGTTTTATGAAGCGCTAGTGATTGGCTGAGAGCATTGGATAACATTCTCAACCTATCAGCAGTGCCCAGTCCAAAGGTACCTGATTGAAGCTTCAGACCATAGCTGAAAGGAACAGGGCAGAGCGGACAAGGCGCCACCTTTTGCAACTTTGGGGTAAAACCTTTCATAACTGTAACACAAGTTAAAGCAACGCCATGCAGATGAAACAAGCACAGGGTTCCTGGATTGCACTTTCCTGTAAAAGCAATATTTCAGAGCACCAATTGCGCTACTTCCCAAGATATCAAACTCAAGCATCCAAAACACACAAGCTTATCGTGAATTTGTCATGTTCACAGGCACATTTTCCATCAAACTGATCATGTGACAGAATGAATATAGTCTACTTAAAACCACATATCCCCCATTACCAAAAACGAGTATACACATTTTTGCGTTCATTTGTTTTGCAAAGAAAAAACAAAAAAATAAATAAACACTATTTAGTCTATAAAACCATATACCCCCAGGGATGGTTACCAGCTTGCAGAGAGGAAATACATTCTCTGCCAGAAATCCATACCACCCATTTAAAGTCTTGCAATGAGTTGAAAATGACAGGCGCCCCCTACCAAACAGCAAGAGGATACTTGAAACAATTCTACCCCTACAGCTTGGGGGCGGGGTAAGTAAATGGTAGGTCTCCTAGCATTACAGCAATTGTTGTAAAATATATTGGAAATAAACAATTAACTGTATGCAGACAATTACATTCTCAAGCAATTGTTAGAAAATAGAACGGACTGTAGTGCCTTCATGGTATGTATATATTTCTATTATCCAAGGAGAGGTGCACTTCAGGAGTTGTAGAAAATATTCTTCGTTTTTATTCAGTTCAACAAAATTTCAGTCTATCAGTCTACAAACAGACTGGAATTTTAGGTGTGTAGATTGAACAGCAATTTATGCACACAATTGTAGTTTCTACAAAAAGTAATCTGTTTTGTCAATACCACGGAGCCTGTTACTGTAAGGAGGGGACAGGACCTGAGTGGGCGCATGTTTTACAGGTAGGATCAAGGGGGAAGCACAACTTCCTTCCGCGATGTTGGAGTTAGGGCAGGGAACTTGCAGGGACACATACAGGCGACCTGGTTCCACCATAGCCAATGCAATGATTTTATGTTATGGTGTTTGGAATGTCTCTAATTTCCCCAGCAGTATCCAGGCAAGTAAAAAATAAAGGCTGCGAAAATGGGAAAGATTTAATGGACGTTATTGATGCCACACTATTCCATTTGTAAGGCAAGACACGCACGGAACATAAAACGAGTAAAGATACAAAATAGCTGTGCGGCCCAGTGTTTTCCGCGTCTAAGACCCTGCCTAGATCGTCTCCCAACATCTGGCATGTATCATCGCATAATCCTCCTTTTCTCCTTACTCCCCAAACTGCTGCAAATTCTGGGCTACCCTAATCTCTAAAGTGGACAATAACCATTAAATTCCTACCTGTTGGTGGGAGGATTACAAGCTAGCAGGCTTTTTACTAGATGGGATTTAAAGCAAGATATAAGGAGAGAGAGAAAACCTCCCAAGATTTAATCCGGTCGACTCAAAACTGACCCAATTCTTCCAGCGGAAGATGCTCTCATCACATTGCTGATGGTGTCTGAAAATGATCAAGCCGTCGTCAAGTGCAGGACCACTTAGCCGGAACAGGAGAAGGTTTACTGGTACGAAAACTGCCAATAATCACATGTTTGGGGGGGGATCATTAGAATGTATTTTTCATTGACGCCATATGTAATACACCCTCTAAGTAGTCTTGCACAATGAAGTGAAGAATAAAATAAAATAAAGTTTAAAGTTTAAACGCAGACAGCCCAGCAGAACAATTTTTCCATTTCAGCTTGCCTGCATTTTGCAAATCAATGTTTAGCGTATAAACCCATATATTACATGTATTCTCATGTTACTGATATCACTTTAAGAGTTACTCCAAGTATCATGACCACTACAGCCTGCTGCAACAATTTGCCCTCTAACCTGGATCCCGCTAAGTTCCTCCTCTGTTGGCCAGTAACGGCGTCCGGCTTTTAAAGAGCTGTGGAAGACAGGAGTAGATCCCGAAGGATGCGAGAGTCAGCTGACCGCTCTTAACCAATGAATGCAATTCTGTGCATAGGAATATGATGGTGTCAGCAACAAATGGGTTAAACTCAGTATGAGCAACGTCTAGCAAATCGCTGCACATATAGACTTCAGGTACCATCTCCACTTTTAATCACTGAAGTAGACATGGTGCTTTGAATAATCCTGTAAGTCACTATTTGTTTAAACTTCTATCGTTTAAAAAATAAAATAAAAATTATAACATTGGAGATTGGTTAAGGCCAGCATATATTTGAGAAACCACATCTGGTTTACAAAAACACTGGTTAAAATATCACTACAGTTCATCTAACAGAGAGATGTTTTAAACAATAAGGAAAGCAGGTAGTGGATGTAATTGTATCTTACGGCACTAACCAGAACTCATTGCTCTTATTATCCTGGTAATCACACAGCAAGGCCAAGAGCACTTCGTCTCAATCTCTCCCTGACCTTCGAATGCAAAGAGTGTATGCTGCTAAACGTGCTAGGTTAACTGAATAAACGACACTCCAGGAAAAGGCTCTGTCACATTTTTGGGGTTGCCATGTCAGCTGGAGTTCATGGCTCAAATTAGGACATAGCAGCTGCAATTTGAAACATTTCTATATAATAAATATGCAATTGGCTTTCGGATGGGGTCTTTTTAGATGGGCATTAATCCCTCTGCCTGCTCAGTAATTCCTGCAATGTTCCCAGCACTGCGAGAGTTACGAATGGCTTGGGATAATAAACCCATAGTGTATTGTTAAGATGAGCTGTTTATGTCAACGCTGCATGATGCATATTTCGTAGGGAAACAAGTATTTCAGCTTAAAAGTAACACTGTGTGAATTCTACAGGAAGCTGCAATTAAAAACCCAAAATACCCATCTGGCATGAATGTATTTAATAGCTTTATCTGTGTCTTCAGTTCTGGGGAACTAGAAAACATGGCAGTATGTGGTGGGTTCATGCCAATCGAAAGCAATAGTGCGTAATGGTTTTAAATGTTACTGTATCGCAGATGATCCCAGGGTGAACTTTAACTCCATGTGCGATATACAAGCCAGCTAATATTATCGTAGCACATCGTTTAAATTATACAGGAAGACGAATCAAATTACCTTAAGCCCGGTAGGCTTCACCAGCTGTATGAATCTGGAATAAATTATAGCGGGTCTAGTGAAACACAGAGCCCCAGACACGGAATACAACGCTCAGAAACCTGCCCCAGCCAAATAAACAGCAAATGGCTCTCAGGGGATTATGTGACATCAACAGCAGCAAAAAGGTTTACATTTCTTACACGTGGTAGTCACCTACCTGTAGCATTTACCATCGGTGGCAGATGAGACCACCGGAGATGGGCACACGACACCTAATCTTATTAGATGCAAGTGTGTTAGCCTTAATCAACTTCAACATTTTCTAGACCTGAGATAGGCAACCTTTGGTACTGCAGATGTTGTAGACTACAAGTCCCATAATGCTCGAAGAGCCATGATGCTGGCAAAACATCAGGAAGGGGAGGGGGTGTAGTACACAACATATGAAGTGCCAAATGTTGCCTATCCATGATCTAGACCTTTATTAACGTAAAGAATGGGAAGAGAATTCCCTCTCACCAGCGTATAGTAAAGCTTTTATTCTGCTCTAATCTGTTACCATAATAAATGGCAGTTCTTGCCAAAGACTCTTTAAAAGTGTTTGTTGCAGATCTCCTTTTTGTCACTTGCTACTTGAAGAGCCATAAATCTCGACTGCTGAAAGACACGACGCTAAGGCATTTCACGTATGCACTTTAGAGCCGGTGATATACGGCCGAGTAATTGACTGTAGTCTACTTTGTTTTAACTCTGGATCATTATTTGATTTTAGAAATGCTGTTATTCATTGATCACAGGGAAAGCCATTTGGAGTAAGAGTCCAAAGATATTTGTATGGCTATTTTGTGGCACTGGCGCCTCATTCATGACTTACGGTTATGCCCTTAAAAAGATAACCTTTGGACGGGTGGGTCAATAATAGATTGACATTGCCTGCTCCTGTCCAGACACATGGAAATGAAAAACGAGAGCTCTAGGTTTTTTTTTTTTATTTCAGTTGGACACCAAGGTCTGGAATACAAACCTGTGCTGAACACCTACTCTCTGTCAGTCAAACGGGTCTTTAAACCACTTTAATTTCAAAGCAGTCACATAGGCCAATGAGTAGTACAACATCACGCAAACAATTATACATTCGGATAGAGAGGAACAATAAGATAAGGTCAGCTGAGTTATCAGACTAGAGAAATGAATTTCATTCAGATTATTTCAAGTAACCCTACATTACGGCCTCCTTTTAAAGGAACACTCAAAGCATCCATTACCACTACAGTTCTCTATAGTGACAGAAGTACAATGGTGAAGAACCCCCTGAGTAAGCATACTGTTTAATTACATAGGACCAAAAAAATACATACATACATTTCTGAACTATTCAAAAAAAAAAAACAAGTGTATAAAATTGTATAAAAAAAAGTGTAAATGTGTTTGTCAGTTTATCTGAACAGAATTCCTTTTTATCCACATGTGAACGAACCGATTGACCAGGGATTTACCCATAGAGTCATTGAATAGTACACCACAGGTACTGGCCGGATCAATTCACTCATGGCTGTGGATTAAAAGGAAGTTGATTTGGACGAACCAGCCAAAACAAATCTTTGCCCAAGTGTAGTGCATATATAATGAATCTGATTGTCCATCAGCCAAAAATGTTGACGAAACCTCTCACACACAAATTATATAGTCACTTTACTTTTAGTTGAAAGTGTTTAAGCCATTCAGACCTAGAGTCAGGCGAATCCATTGTAATAGTGTCTGTTCGGACATATTTCTGGACTTTTTAAAAAACGCTTTGCCCCAAAGCCAAACTTACGACTTTCTATCACTTCCCTAAAACTCCAATATTTCGGGCGTTGTATTACATGATGTAACTACTTGGGTTTCTGGGTGATGCAATATCTCTAGCACAACTAAACTACAACTCCCAGAAGCACTGCTTGTAGAATAAGCTCAGTAGAGATTAAAGGGTTAAACCAAGCACCATAACTACTTCAGGGGGTAGAGGAAGAACTTTGGTGATGGAAAGTAAAGTGTGTTTTAATGTTGTTAGTGGAAAGGGGGCCAGGATAGGAAATATTACACCAACAAAATATTGGAGTAACCCTTGAGTGAACAGCAGTCACTTCCTGATTGGGGGAACTACATATTGGAGTATATTGTTTTAACAAAAATAGAATGCGTCATGTTCAGCCTGGAGAGTATGTTTGTCCGTAGTAGGGGGCCACAGGATAGATTGGAGGAGGGAATGGGCTCCAATATGTGAAAATTAAAGAAACACTCCATACAAAAAGCACTTCAGCTTGCTCAAATGCTCTGTGTCTGCAGTCTGTCATATTTGAATTCGATAGAATTCCGCACTCTTACAACTGGGGCTGAAATCCCTACGTGGCAGCCATAGAGGTTTTCTACTCTTTCATTGGCTCCACAGAGTCATCGGAAGCAACACGCGCACCTGTATAACAGCAGGTGAATTAAGGGACATTTCTTAACTTTAGGACAAGGAAGGCCAACAGGTAAACCATCATGGAGAGATGACTCCTTATAAACCACATGGCTTACCGGTATTGGTCAGGGCATTGGGCTGGAGAGCAGCTTGCACAGTCAAGGTGTGGAACAGCTTCCAGAGAGAACATGGGTAGCCTCTCAGGCCTGGCTCACTGCCCTGGCATCCAACCCACTGGACGTGGCTAGTCAGATAGATCCCAGAAATCTGGAACAAGAAAGATATACAAACACAATGATAGACGAGAAATGATCCTAGACTGGAACCCCCCTGTGCCGTTTCAGAGGGACACTTACCTGCATTTTATTGTTGACCAGGTCCAATATTGCATCGTAAGGGATCTTGTCTAATGGCATGCTTACTAGCCAATCCTGCAGCGTTTCCAGGAGCCGCGCAACATGTGGGCGGCCGGGAAATAACTGGAAGGCAAAAGAATGGGGGGGATGGGGGGGGGAGAAAACCTTTATTAAAAAAAAATATTTGTGCAGATTTTGCAGATAATCTGGATTCACTCAACCTTATCAGCTTGTTTCAGACTGTCACACTGACTTTATAATATCCTTTAAGTACAGTATCGAGTGCAGAAAAAACTGATGGGGCGACATGGAAAATTTAAAAGGGTTACTCCAAACACCATGGCCACTTCACTAGCAGTATCAAGTTTAACCCCTTTGCTGCCGGAGATGTGGAACTGGATAGAAAAGGTTATGGTTTTTGTTTTTTTTTAGATTGAAACAGCCCTATAATGATAATGGACAGAAGTGTGTTTATTTAACTATACGTTTATATTTGAGCGAACAGAAGGCTAAAATCTTATTTACATCTTCTGAAATCCATCACTAGACCATATCACTTCTACACTGGGAGTATAGTCATTCCAGACACTATTCCTGCTGCAGATTACGTTCATAGAGCATACAAGCAAGAGTAATTAGCAAAATATAGAAATGGAAAAATCCATTATTAAAAATCCATGAATGAAGCAGCTGTACATTTAAATTAAATATTAACACCAAATTTAAAGGGATACTATAGTCACCAGAACAACTACAGCTTAATGCACAGTATACAGCTTAATGCACAGTATACAGCTTAATGCAGTTGTTCTGGTGAGTATAATCATTACATTCACGCATTTTCATGTAAACACTGCCTTTTCAAGGAAAAGGCAGTGTTTACATTGCCTCTAGGCACACCTCCAAGTGGCCACTCCTCAGATGGCCACTGGAGGTGCATCCTGGCTCAGTGCTGCACAGTAGGCAGCTCTGCCGTTCAGCGTCTCCACGCTCTGCATGGGGATGCTGAATTTTCCTCATAGAGATGCACTGATTCAATGCATCTCTATGAGGAGGTGCTGATTGGCCAAAACGGTGTTTAGCCCAGCCCCGTGGCCAATTTTAGCCAATCCAATGCGCTAAAAATTGGCAATTCTGATGATGTCACCAAGGTGGGCAGGGCCAGTGCCAGCAGACCCACACAGCGCTAGATATACGGTGAATTTTTCATGCTTTTAAGGTTGGGTGGGGGGGGGGGGGGGGAGGAGGCAAGCCACCTAAATGGTGGGTTTTGCACCATAGGGTCAGAAATACATGTTTCTGTTCTTGACCCTATAGTGTTCCTTTAAAGCAGGTTTGCTGTACGCCAGTCCTTGGGTTAAAGAAGGATCTTTATTGAATCAGAATTTAAAATTCTCAACAGGTACCTAGAGAATGAAAAGGGTACAACTGTGTAATATACAATATGATTGCTCTTAAAGAAAAAACTATATCTGTACTAATAATATAGAAAAATGACTACAGAGTGAGATAAATCTGACCCTGGAGTCAAAGAGAGGACTAGATGGGCAACAAATTCGGGCATAACCCAGAGCAATAATTAGTAGAGAAAAAAATCCCCAACTGTCAGAATTGCTGGAAGGGAGAGCAAAAGTCCAGCTTCCAACAAATATTAACAGGGGGTGTACCCATACAGAAGGGTATACAGCTCGAATTCCATGATGTATACAATATCAATAAAAAAATCTTTAATAGAAAAGTCATAGAAAAAACAATATTAACAGTGAAAAAGGTGAAATCTGGCGTCTTATTCAACTAAAAGCCTAAATCTAGCGTCTTTCTCAAAAACACTAGACGCTAGATTTAGGCTTTTAGTTGAATAATACGCCAGATTTAGGCTCTTAGTTAGCTTTTTAATTGCACTATGGGTTTCTCTACGGGCTGTGCTTCTGTGGGTAGTCTAGCTGTTTCACATATAGGATGATTACGATCACTAGGGCATACCGATAGCTGTACCTGGATAAGCGTATTCCGATTATGAGACAGGAGAATTAGGGATTTCTTGAACAAGCCAATTCGCTTTATACCAACCTTATAAGACTATTTCACAAGCTCTCCTTTGTTGCTACTACGTATCTTTGTCTGCATAATCCATTATTTGGATACTGTCTAGCTATTGCTTATAAGTGGTGGATGATTTAGGTGTTTTTTCATCACCTCCACACTTGCTGCCATTGTAGCTGCAGATACAGGTGTAAGATATCTGGCACTCCAGACTGAGAGTTAATCGATTTCTTAACATTCTATTCAGGGTTGCTCCTACCACTAGTAGCACTTGATATTATTATATGAACTAAGTCCATAAGAAGACAGTTTATAATATATTATTTTACTGTCTCCCTTTATGCTCTATTTAGTCTGCGACTGTTTTTAGACCTAGAGGAGTGTTTATCTCCCTTACAATCTAGGTACTAATAATAATAAACATACAGGTTTTTGTCTCTCCAACTTATTGAATACCAGGCACATAATTGGTCTAATTGCCCTAAGTTACCCCTACATTTGTATTATATTAGCTAGACTCCA
This sequence comes from Pelobates fuscus, assembly GCF_036172605.1. Classification (NCBI taxonomy): domain Eukaryota; kingdom Metazoa; phylum Chordata; class Amphibia; order Anura; family Pelobatidae; genus Pelobates; species Pelobates fuscus. The sequence continues at coordinate 159,834,633 of NC_086325.1, read as the reverse complement.
CTTAAGATCTAGACCCAATATGGGTAGCACCGCTTTTCACCTTTTTCACTGTTAATATGTTTTTTTCTATGACTTTTCTATTAAAGATTTTTTATTTTTATTGATATTGTATACACCATGGAATTTGAGCTGTATACCCTTCTGTATGGGCACACCCCCTGTTAATATTTGTTGGAAGCTGGACTTTTGCTCTCCCTTCCAGCAATTCTGACAGTTGGGGATTTTTTTCTCTACTATATCTGTACTAAAGTCAATCCGTAATATCAGCTCCTCAGTTTATATTGAGACTCCAATATCTGTAGTATCGTACAATTAGGGATGTGGCGTTTACGATTACCTCCATTTGCAGTCATTTTCACGATACACATATTACTAAATCCTGATTGCCATTTAGCAAATAAAAACGGATCGTGTTTATTTTGTTGTTGTCGCCCAACAACCCAAATTCTCGCCATGCTGCCAAGTCAGTCAGATCAACTCAGAGAGGACATTCCGACTTAACGGCTAAGAGCAGTTAAAATAAATTGCATTAGAACGTCCGCATCCATCAGAAAGCCAGAGGAGGGTTTTGTTTTTTAGAGATAATATGACAGACAGATTAGCACGGCACTTTCTTCCAAGAAATGAGGCCAGCCACAGATTTTGGCAATTCAAGCAGCCTTTCTTTGCATTTAAGAAGCTCTTTAACACCCCCACCACGTTAATAACCATTTGTTTTTGTCTCGTGTACCTAAATCCTTGTGCTAGGGAGAGACTAGAATGTAAGCTTTTATCATAGCTCGGAATCTCTACTGCTTTGTATAGGCTGTGTTTACAGGGGAGGAAAAAAAATTAAATAAAAATCCGTTATATTTAATAAGGAAAGCACCGATTGTTTTCAAGGAGTAAGAGACTTGGACCTCTATTTAATATTTTTGGTAATGCATTTAAAATGATTAACTTTTGGGCAAATTTTTTTAAATGATTTTTTCTCTCTCTCTCTAGATTTGGGAAGGAGAGAATTCGAATTAACAGAAAAAAAAAAAAAGGAAAAAAATACTAAAGAACAATACAAACGGATTTTCTTTTCCACTTTTGATTTTTTTTTTTTTTTTTTATTTATTTATTTTAGTTGTGCAGGGAAAGTTACAAACAGCACACACTGCCATAACAGCTAGGGCATGCGAATCTTCAGACATAGATTTACATAGGTTAGGCATTAGAAATCATAGCACATTTTTGTAAATTGTTGTCGCTTAACATAAAATTGCATCCATTTTTGGCATTTCTGAGGGCTAGGGAAACATACAGTATTATCGGCTATGCATAAAAGAAAAGCCACTTATAGGTTACTTATAGGTTCATTAACGTTTTGCAATGCCCCCAGAGTGGATGGAGTCTGCGCCTTTTTCCAAGAAACATTAAACTAAAGGCAAACATCAGAGTATAAAGGGCATGCTAAACTGAGTGTGCATACAAATTAAGGTGTCACGCTTAGAGAAGTGGGCAACATGCAAACACTTTTAACTGTCGCTGATGAGTGCTAGGTATCACCCCCTCGCCCCCCAATTACTTGTTCAGTCCAGGGTTACAGACTAAATTTGTGTGGCAATGAGACTTGCTTTCAAAGAGTTCTCTCGTATATCGCCATAGTCTCTGCTTGCTTTGGACTCAGTGTGTTCCCGCCGCAGGTCAGCTGCCCGTGTGTGGCGTATCTCTGTCAGGGTCGCTCGGTGGGCACCGTGCGGCAGATCTTGAGTAGTATAACTCCCGGCAGGGTACCTCCTGGATCGCTGTGTCGGGGTGATGACCAGTTGCAGTTCAGGGTCCTGCGGTTTGTTCTGTGTGGCCGGTGTTTGCCTGTGTAGCTTCCTTCCCCGCTGCCTGTCGCGGTCTTATCCCCTTCCCTGTCTCAGCTTCGACGCCTGTGTGGTTTGTTTAAAGACGGGGGTGCCTGTGGGTGGGTGGCTGCAGTAGTGGACTGTGCTGCAGATGCCTTCAACCCCTCCTGGTTGTTGCCACTCCAAGTAGGCAGGTAGTTGCTGGTTTCAGTGCCCACACACGCGGCCGCCGCCATCTTAGTTTCGATGTTTCCATTGCGGGTCGGGGGCGCCCTTGCTGCGGCACCTTGGGTGCTGTGTGGTGGTCGGGGCTCAAGGGTGAGGACCGGGATCACCCCCCCGGTCCATAGGGGGGGGGGACGGAGCCGGTTCCTCATGGGTCTGGCTCTTGGCGGAGCATCGGTAGGCGGGATAGCTGGGCAGCGGCCGTCTGCCCCGCTCACCGCTGGAGTAGGCCTCGGTGTGCCAGTGAGGATTCTTCCTCCAGGGGACTAAAACCCTTCGGGTCAGCCTCGCCCTGGTTCTGGTGCTCTCCACCCGGTAAGGGCCGCCGTCACTGAGCGGTTTTTATATTTTAAATCTTAATTTTGCAGCTTAATTAGTCTGCATTTGCTGGAGCTGGTCTTGCGAGCGACCATCCAGCTCGGCGGTCCAGCCCCGCCCCCCCCCCCCTTTTGATTTTTAAAAGTACTTTTTTTTTCATAGTGCTGTAGAATTAATGGGCAAAGAGAGAAGTAAATGTAACCGGATAAAATGGATATACCTTGTAAAGGATGGTTATAAAATCCTTAAAGGCCTTCAATTCATCGCCCTCCAACATCTGGTGTGTCGCGACTTCCACACGCAGCAAATAATGTAATCCTGACTCCAAGTCCGCCATGTACATCTTGGACCTAAAAGTCATAAATTGCAGAGTAATTAGCATTTCTATAGGTCTACAACTTAATATCAGTCATTAGCAGAGCTTACTAATCAGAAGATATAGCAGGGTACCACGTCTTGTCATTTGCCACCAACCATCACTGGCGACATGATATGAACCGCGTCTTCCTAGACAATATCCAATAAATTACACGTGCAAAAAAGATCTATAGAGGATTGCTGTGAGAAAATACTTGTTCCTATCGTCATGCGTCAAGAGCGCATCAGGGATGTGACTTCATCAGACAGGAAAAGAAGGTGGAGGTCTCAAACAGATGACTAATTTTTCACGCACCATCTTTCGATAAGTGACGCTCACACCTGATCAAGAAGCATTCAAGGGAAACTATAGACTAGGCTTGTGCCACCCCCACCCCCCCCAGAACAGAAAGAGTTAAAAACCATTTTATCAGTTACCTGAATCCACGCCTTCACTCCTCCTCTCCTGAGCACATTAGTACAACCCCGTAGGTGGTTTTCGAGGATGCTGGATGTCCTCATGCATAGCGTTAGGACGTTCAGAGTCAGTTAGGCGACCAAAAGTCACTTAATGACCCAGACGTCAATGGATGCCTGGTAGACAGCCATTAGAGGTGGAGTTGACCCTGCAATGTAATTATTGCAGTTTATCAATAACTGCAATCACCGTTGCAGAGTTAAACGGACAGGTGCACTGCACCCAGACCACTTCAATGAGCTGAAGTTGTCCGAGTGCCTGTAGTGTCCCTTTAAATCTCCCTGTGTGAATCATGAGGTTAACTAGAATTAAAGACTGGATTTTTACTTACTTCTCAAACTCCTTCCACGTTTCTGTCATTTTATCCGGTTTCGTTGGTTTTGTGGTCAGTTCCGGTCTGGATAACGTTTTTTTCCTCACTCCTGGCAGGGACTTCAAGTGAGACGAGAACAGAGAGCGCAGAGGTTCTAAGCTGCAAGGCAGAAAACCACCTGGTTAGTTCATATAAACCTCTCCTTAGCTGCGCTTTGTAACGCTCCTTGTCCTAATGCAGCAAATGAAAACCAATCCATACGTTAAAATCATTTTAAATCTGTTCAACAAAAAGGACATTGCGGGCATGACGTGTCCCACATTTTCAATGTATTGTACAAATAAGCAGAAACAAGAAGAAAAACTGAAATATATTCCTTTTTAAAGGGGAACTGCCACTTTTCTGGATATTACACTATTGAATTAGGCACTGAAAAAAAAAAAAAAAATCAACTAATACATTTGTTAACCTTTTACATTTTTATTAAAGATTTAGCAAAATTACCCCACAATGCAGCCCAGTCCAGGCAAGGCCGGGGCAAACATTGCAAGTTACGATGAGAAATATAAACAATATTCCTCCTTCTCTCTGTGAGCTTTCTATACGCGGACTGCCAGGTGGGAAGGACAGAGCGTGTGACAATGGTTGGCAGGGAGCTAAGATGGAGGTGTCCAGGTGCATGATAAAGGGGCGTGGAAACCTACATTTACCGTAATTCTATTTTTCACATGACAGAAATGCATGTTTGTAAAATAGAGAGATAAGTAAACATAAGATTAAGAATCCCAAGAAGTAACAGTTACCCTTTAAAATCTCCCCAGACAGACAGCAGCGAGCCTTGCCCAGAACAGAGAGACGCTCTGCCAAGCAGGAGCTGTTCATTCCAGTCTCTGGTGTCTGATCTTATCCTACATAACACTGTTCAACAGGTATTGATGGCAAGGCTTCAAATTGACACATACAGGGTTACTCAATAAAATGAGAATTGCCAGGAATTCAAAGTAACCAAACAGAAAACCGAACAGACTTGGACAAGGTTTCCATTTGCGCTATTTCGACTTAAATCGTGAAATTCACTTTGAATTTAAAGCAATTCTCACTGCAGTGAGTAACTTTGTTGGGATACAATGCCAAGATGACAGTAGGCCTGCTGACAGTCACATTGTACGAGGTTAGGACAAGCTGCATAGGAGATGCTCAAAGTTCTGCAGGACAGCAATAACATAGGGACTAAGCATTAGGGGCACTGGCGGTAGGGTCGCTCATTAAGCAGCTATGTACCAGTTTCCTGTGTCTGACATTTCACCGATAACCTAGCAACAGACCGTTAACAATGAGCAGAATTTAACAAAACCACCATTCAGACTGCTGGAAAGTTTTCTAAAACATTGACTAAGTGCTTCTATCATCTTTTCACCCTGTACCCCTACATTGGACTACTATCAGTCTGTTTTTGTAGGTTTTGTACAGCGCCGCACAATACGTTGGTGCTTAATAAATAGAATAACAAACAACAAATGGAGGTTTTGCACATCCCTTGTTTTCTCCTCTAATCCTGATGGTGGGTGTGAGAAGAATCAGACACCTCTCAAACTGATTAATGATCGGGTCACCAAGGCCTGGTCCCGGGGCTTTCAGGACATACAAATATACTCAACCTTTGCTTTGCATTAGAAATTTTTCAATTAATTTTAAGAAAAACCACTGACAACAAGCTCCATTTTTGAACGGTTTCTATTTAACCCTTAGGCCATCATTGCAGAGAATGCTGGATGAATGTGAAAAGGAGGTTAGTGGATACAGTTACAATGTCGCCTGTCTTTAACCCGTACGAAGCCAGACATCCCAAAGCAATGCACTGAGCACACAGCTGGCACTCACAGAGGGAAAATAACGAACCCCATGTCCAGTATCTCTTACAAACACTTAGGTACTTACTTGTTAATTAATCCATGTGTACCATTTGGGTAGATCAGGTAACATGAAGGCACGGAGACAATACCAAGCTTCTGCAGAGCCTCCTTATCCGTATCCAGTGCTCTCTTTACCACCAGCCCTTCATATTGAACAAAGTCTAATATTACCTGTCAGTCAAGGAGAGGAGGGGTAAGTCATGCAATGCATAGGGGACAGAACAGGTAAGTACAATGAATGTTCTCCCTGGCAGGAGTATATAAAATGAGTTACAGAGTAAATAGAGTGAAGGGTTTTCCTGCTACCAGCCTGTCTTAATAACGATATGGGAAAGAAATAAAAATAGTTTAAAATACCCCACGCACTATAACCACTGAAGCCCACCATTGTAGAACTATTTGACAACTTACCAGAATTTCTCAGGCGCCCTTGTTATGTCCTTTTTCTCCTTTACAAGAAGATGAATGTCTTCATTATTCCAAGCAGGTCTGATAGAGGGTCGCAGTAATGTCACTCTAAGCTGATAAGTGCGACCCTACAGCCCTGCTTAGCTCAGTGGATCCAATCAGATTCTCCCACAAGGGAAATCCGGATGCATGGTTGCAGCCTCTGTCATCTGGTGGAACCCATTCAGCACATTTCTCTGGGTCTGTGGCAGAGCGCTCCTGGCATCATCACCGCTACAGCAGGCTGTAGTGGTTATGGTGCGTGAAGTGTTCATTTAAATAAGAGATACTGCTTTTCTCTAAGATGCAGGAATTAAGTCTATTGCATAGGTGCTGAAAAAGACATCAGAAAAAACACCCTCACCAATTTGGGAGATATAACCCCCAAAAATACATTTGTATTTTTTTTCCCAATGTTTTCGTCAGGGGTAAATGAAACCTTAGCTTGCAAAAGCTGCAGATTTAGTGTCTGCAGCTACTGCAAGCCCTCTCCTTCCTTCTCAGTCCACACTGATTACTACTGAAATCAGTATTTTATAAAAATGTAAAAAAGGGAACACACTTTAAACTTCAACAAGCTCAAGCATTTTAGGTGTTTGGAGTGTCATTTTGAGAGGCACTTCACGCGTTATTCATCAAACTCCAAATTAAACTCTGAATGGTAAAATAAGGCGAATATAAAAGATTTTGGAAAACATTTGCACTTCCAGTGCTATGATGGCCTATAATCAATCCTGGTCTATATGAGTGTGAATTTAGCAAATTCAGAGATTATTAGAGACCAGGGGTATCAGGGATATCCAGCTTTCTGAGTCTACGTAGATGCCTGTCCCGGTTGTTTTATTGTTTTTGTTTGTAATGCAAAGACAAATATACAGGCATATAATATACAGGCATATAATATACAGGCATATAATATACAGGCATATAATATACAGGCATATAATATACAGGTCACCATGACACATCAAATCTCAATGAAAACACTTTGTATAACATCTCAAAATAAATGCACAATTTGGGGAAGATACTCAGCAGTTAAGACTTAAATGAGGCCTATGCTTGTTTTGTTACATTATTATTATTTATAAAGCGCCAACAGATTCCGCAGCGCTGTATAATGGGTGGATTAACAGACACGTAATTGTAATCAGACGAGTTGGACGCACAGAATCAGAGGGGGCTGAGGTCCCTGTTTAATGGGCTTGCATGCTAGAGAGAGTGGGGTATAGTGACACAAAAGGTAGGGGTAGGATTGAGAAATGGGTTGCTAGAAAGGTATTTACTGAGGGCTTTTTGTAAGGGATCGACCGATTATCGGTCTGGCTGATATTATCGGCCGATATTCTGTATTTTCAGCAATATCGGTATCGGCCAATAAAGATACCGATATTGCAGACCAGTGCTGCCATCAGGGTTCAGGGGGCCCGCGGCAGTCCTGGGGGGCCCAGCACACTCTTACTTGCCTTCCCAGCAGCACCCTTCAGCTCCCCTGTCTAACTCTCGCGAGTCCTGCGGCCATTACCATGGCAACGCTCCACGCGGCACGCAGGCCGCGAGAGTTAGAAAGGGGAGCTGAAGGGAAGGTAAGAAAGAGTGTGCTGGGCCCCCTCTGCACAGTCCATGCCACTGGACAACCAGGGAATGCCATATCCCCCTTCCTGGCCAGGTAAGAAGGAGGGAGGACTGAAACACAATTTTACAAATATTAAATAAATATTTAAAAAAATAAATTCAAACATCCCTACACAAACACACTACACAAAAACACACACTGCATTCACTATACACACACACACACACACTACACAAACACTCTGCATTCACTATACACACATTACACAAACACACACAAACACACACAAACACACACAAACACAAACACACAGCATTCATTATATATAGGGATAGACCGATATTGATTTTTTTAGAGCAGATACCGATAATCTGTGAACTTTCAGGCAGATAGCCGATAACTTACAGATATTCTCTACATTTACCATTTTGAAAAAATTTACTATTTCTAAAGGTAAATGCACAAAATATACATGCCACATGTTGTGGATGCAGTGTGTTTAGACAGGGGAGCTGTGTGTGTGTGTAGTGGATGCAGTGTGTTTAGACAGGGGAGCTGTGTGTGTGTGTAGTGGATGCAGTGTGTTTAGACAGGGGAGCTGTGTGTGTGTGTAGTGGATGCAGCGTGTTTAGACAGGGGAGCTGTATACATACAATGTAAGGTGGAGTATTTTTCTTGTTTGTTTTAAAGTTGGAATGGTTCCTGGACCAATTTGTTCTAGGAATAAAATATAAACAGACAGATAATAGTGCAATATAGCCAATATAAATAGGAAAGTGCAATAAATGGATGAAAAGGCACTGAAACTAAGAGCCATAAAAATCGGCTCAGATTTCCAACTTTGTGGGATATAGAGGTACCCACTCCCTTCTTTGTGCTGATTGATGATCTCAAGCAGAATAGAAGTATTCAAAGATCAGTTGAGATGTAAAGGGGAGCTGTATGTATTTGTGTAATGTGTGTATATATAATGAATGCAGTGTGTGTATATACCGTATATAATGAATGCAGTGTGTGTGTATATATATATATATATAATGAATGCAGTGTGTGTATAGTGAATACAGTGTATTTGTGTAGCGTGTGTATATATAAGGAATGCAGTGTGTGTGTGTAGTGTGTATATAATGAATGCAGAGTGTGTAGTGTAGTGTGTGTATAGTGAATACAGTGTATTTGTGTAGCGTGTGTATATATAATGAATGCAGTGTGTAGTGTGTGTATATATAATGAATGTAGTGTAGTGTGTATAGTGAATACAGTGTATTTGTGTAGCGTGTGTATATATAATGAATGCAGAGTGTGTATGTGTAGTGTGTATAGTGAATACAGTGTATTTGTGTAGCGTGTGTGTATAATGCTGTGTGTGTGTGTGTGTGTGTGTTTCTGTAAGTATGTAATTTGTGTAAAATGGGGGAGGGGTTTAAAAAAAAAATAATAAAAAAATATATATTACAAACCTCCCTTGCTTGTTACCTGGCCAGGGAAGGCTTTTATCTCCCTGCTCAGCTCCCTCGCGCGCTGCTTTGTGATGCCGGGAGCCGGTCTGACGTCATATGCCAGTTCCCGGCTTCATTAAGCGGCGCGGAGGGAGCTGAGCAGGAAGAGCTCAGGTGAGTATGCTCCCTCGCTGCCCGCCGCGGGGGCTTAAAAGTGGCCAGTGGGCCAGCTCTTAAGCCCCCCAGGACACGAGGCAAGCAAGGGATCTGCCTGGGCGTTTGGGGTGCCTTTTTTTGCCGCCCCCTGCAAAGTGCCGCCCAAGGCAGATGCCTTGTTTGCCTCGTGTAAGATATGTCCCTGGGTATCAGTAAGTTATCGGCTATCGGCCTGAAAGTTCACAGATTATCGATATCCGACTCTGCTCTAAAAAATAAATATTGGTTGATCCCTTATTTTTATTATTAATTTTTTTGGTGGATGACAGTTGCGAAGAGAGCAATCAGGGTGGCGGGGAGGGAAAACTGTTAACAGTTTAATTGCCAAGCTTTCCTGAAGGAGTTTTCAATAATTCTTTTTGAGGGAATGGAGACTGGATGAAAGTCTAACAGAGAAGGGAAGGGAGTTCCACAGGAATGGTGCAGCCCTAGAGAAGTCCTAAAGGCGAGCATCAGAGGTGGGAGTTCTATTTTTAAATAACCATCTTCCTTTAAAATACATTTATTTTTTTTCAGCCAACATAGCACTCGAGAGAACAGGGCCGGATCATAAATGTATAGTTAAATCCTGTTTTTAGGTCTATGAAACATTTCATTTAAATTGATTAAATTACAAATGTCTGTGTGAGCAAAGGGTGACACAACATACCTCTCGCCCAATGTACGAATCAGGACTTTCATAAATAACAGCCGTGTAATGGGTTTCCTTCACAGCAATAAGAGATTCCACTTGGCTTGCTCTGGTACACAAAAATAAAATTATAACGTAAAATTAAAGAAAAGAAAAACTAGCCGATTAATTTAGGGCAGAGAGACAAGGAAAGATACATAATGAAAAAAACACCCTTTCTTTTAGGTGTGCCAAAGAGGAACAAGGCAGACTGTGGGATACGTTCTAGAAATTAAATGCTTTGACGCATATGCAAATATGACAAATAATTCCTGGCAATCTGGCGGTAATATAGACTAGGATTGTTTTGTGCTATGAAATATCATCATGTTTAAGTGACAAAGGAAATTGTAGGCCCAAGCGAGTGGGAAAATACTTCCAGCTATGCTAGTTTGGATTAACAATTAGGTAATTTCTTTGGCAATTCCTGGTTTAGTGAATAGGACCCTAAATGGTTTAAAATGTCATCAGATGTGGTCAGTAACTTTTGTGACTTAAAAGAAACCATGGTGCATTTTACTGCAGTGGTGGTTCTGGTGCATGGATGCTGTAAAATATTCCAGTTTCCTAGAAACACCAATGTTAACATTTTGCCATAAACATGCAGCTAGTGTCTGTCAAGCAGATGTGCCACGTGTCCTCAGATGATGATTAATGAACCAGCCTGCAAAGCAGAGAGTCTCAGCACTGGATTACAGGCAAGGTTTAATATAGAAAAATGACCACAGAGTGAGATAAATCTGACCCTGGAGTCAAAGAGAGGACTAGATGGGCAACAAATTCGGGCATAACCCAGAGCAATAATTAGTAGAGAAAAAAATCCCCAACTGTCAGAATTGCTGGAAGGGAGAGCAAAAGTCCAGCTTCCAACAAATATTACCAGGGGGTGTGCCCATACAGAAGGGTATACAGCTCAAATTCCATGGTATATACAATATCAATAAAAAATAGAAAAGTCATAGAAAAAAAACAATATTAACAGTGAAAAAGGTGAAAAGCGGTGCTACCCATACTGGGTCTAGATCTTAAGTGGAGTCTAGCTAATATAATACAAATGTAGGGGGGGACTTAGGGCAATTAGACCAATTATGTGCCTGGTATTCAATAAGTTGGAGAGACAGAGAGTGTGGGTTACCAAAAACCTGTATGTTTATTATTATTAGTACCTAGATTGTAAGGGAGATAAACACTCCTCTAGGTCTAAAAACAGTCGCAGACTAAATAGAGCATAAAGGGAGACAGTAAAATAATATATTATAAACTGTCTTCTTATGGGCTTAGTTCATATAATAATATCAAGTGCTACTAGTGGTAGGAGCAACCCTGAATAGATAAATATGTTATATATATCATCCTATATGGGAAACAACTAGACTACCCACAGAAGCACAGCCCCTAGAGAAACCCATAGTGCAATTAAAAAGCTAACTAAGAGCCTAAATCTGGCGTCTTATTCAACTAAAAGCCTAAACCTAGCGTCTTGCTCGACGCGCGTTTCGGCGCCTTTGTCAAGAGCGGTAGACTAGCCGTTTCACATTTAGGATGATTACGATCACTAGGGCATACCGATAGCTGTACCTGGATAAGCGTATTTCGATTATGAGACAGGAGAATTAGGGATCTCTTGAACAAGCCAATTCGCTTTATACCAACCTTATAAGACTATTTCACAAGCTCTCCTTTGTTGCTACTACGTATCTTTGTCTGCATAATCCATTATTTGGATACTGTCTAGCTATTGCTTATAAGTAGTGGATGATTTAGGTGTTTTTTCATCACCTCCACACTTGCTGCCATTGTAGCTGCAGATACCGGTGTAAGATATCTGGCACTCCAGACTGAGAGTTAATCGATTTCTTAACATTCTATTCAGGGTTGCTCCTACCACTAGTAGCACTTGATATTATTATATGAACTAAGTCCATAAGAAGACAGTTTATAATATATTATTTTACTGTCTCCCTTTATGCTCTATTTAGTCTGCGACTGTTTTTAGACCTAGAGGAGTGTTTATCTCCCTTACAATCTAGGTACTAATAATAATAAACATACAGGTTTTTGGTAACCCACACTCTCTGTCTCTCCAACTTATTGAATACCAGGCACATAATTGGTCTAATTGCCCTAAGTTCCCCCTACATTTGTATTATATTAGCTAGACTCCACTTAAGATCTAGACCCAGTATGGGTAGCACCGCTTTTCACCTTTTTCACTGTTAATATTGTTTTTTCTATGACTTTTCTATTAGAGATTTTTTTTTTATTGCTATTGTATACACCATGAAATTTGAGCTGTATACCCTTCTGTATGGGCACACCCCCTGGTAATATTTGTTGGAAGCTGGACTTTTGCTCTCCCTTCCAGCAATTCTGACAGTTGGGGATTTTTTTTTCTCTACTAATTACAGGCAAGGTTTATTGCTTTATTTTACATTTTGCATACTAACTTTAAAAAAGAACTTGTTTTCAAAGTTACTGTGTTCCTTAAACAGTGCTTGATGTAGACCACAGGAAACAGACTTACTCAATGGGCTGCAAAGAAGGGCAGGCCGGGGGTTTACTCTCCGCAGGGGAATTCTGGAGAAAGTCGATTATGACCTGCCGGACAGTTCGGACATCGTGATCAGCTCCACCTGAAACCACAGAAAAACTAATTACTTATTGTTTGTATTCGGTTAATAATGTTGCCCATGCTTATCGGACATTATTCCTCATACGTCATACTTTGCCAGGTAACCTTTGGTCGCTGTACAGAATTCCTGGCTTACAGACCGATCACAGGGTCCAGACACTTTAATCTCTTCACTCCCAATAGTCGCCACTGGCCACTCATTTAAAGGGAAACGCAGCGCAGAAGGGGTTAAAAACCCTTTCGGTCACTTGCCACAGTCCAGCGCTGCCTCCACTCCTCTCAACGTCAGCCGGGAGACACCTAATGCACATGCACAGCAATGGATTTCCCTTATATAAAGCACTATTTAATGCTGTCCTATGGGGATTCAGGTGACGCTGGATGTCCCCATGCAGAGCGCAAGGACGTACAGCATCATTTAGGCAGCCAAAAGTAACGCCCCGGACGTCCCTCTAGGGTTAGTGGAGTTAACCCTGAAAAGGTATTAATTTCGGTTTATAACAAATCTTTAATAATTAGCTTTGCAGTGTTAAGGGTGCACCCAGACCACTTTGCCTTTAGTGTCCCTTTAATGTCTGCAAGTGTGCTGACAATATCAGCTACCCTCTCATTCCCAAAAGTAAAGGTGAGAAAAGTAGGCCCTCCGGAGATTGATAAATATTGCTATAGCAGTTTTAAATCTCTATTTTAGAAATATTATATAACTGTATTTATTATATGTGGGCATTATGCTCAGATGCATATATTCATTTTACATCCTGTTGACATTTTTAGTAAGCTGTACTACTAGTAATACCTTCAGGGTCCTATAAGCTAATTTATAACGTAATTTAGTCACATACTGTATGTGAGAAAATCAAATGCATTTTGCTTTTATACTATTATTATCAATGAATACGCATACAGTTGCTCTGATAAGCAATCTATACACATTCAAACCCTCAAGTGCTTGGTAGTGTAGTGGGTTAAGATGGGAGCCAAACAGCAGGGGGGCATTTAAACAAACATCAAACTTACTTTTATAATTTTCTCCTTGGGTAAATTCTTTGGTGAAAGCTTTAAAAAACTAGAAAGAAAAGAAACAATTATAAAAGAAATGATTCCGTTTAAGAATGAAACATTTTCAAACTGTTCTCCCTGGTTTCTAAAGTCTACGAAAGTTAGTTCAAGCCGGCTAAAACACGCCAGACACAAAACATGAAGCATGAAAGTAGAACTCCCTTACCAACAGTCATACCAAAAAAAAAAAAAAAAGATCATGAATGGATTCAGGCAATATAAACAAGTTTGGCAGCTCGGTTATACGTTAATTTCTGGGGCATGTGCATGATCCAATAATCGACTACACAGGAGACTGCACATTTTTCAAACCAAATAAGCAAGTTATATTTTTTGAGCCCATGCGAAATTGTTAAAGATAAACAGGCATAAGATTCAAAACATTGCAACTCCGATCATCCAGTTTCTGTGGGTCAGTGAGGGCCCCTGCAAGCATACAGTGCCATGGAGGGAAAGATATGTGATCATACTGCATAATGAAAGAGGAGGTCTGGCACATCATGGGACATTAGCTAGTGCTGCAGCATTTTTACACATCCCTGTGCTACACTTAAATAAGGGAAAGAGGATCAATCACTAGCAGGTAAATCACAGCTTCTGTATAAGTAATTACGTTACCCATCAAAACTGTCAAACTGGCCCAAAAAACATCCAAAGAGTGGACCTCCAAAGAGTGGAGAGAGTGGTTCACCAAGGAGCAGGACAGATTAGATAGATGGGGACACTACAATCACTTCCTGGCTCTATACAAAGGGGGATCAGCCTACTCTAACGGAAATAATTGGCATTTTGAGACTGGATACAATTTTTTTTTTTTTTTAAACTCTTTTTAACGGTAACATGACAAGTGTTTGCAGGTGACTTAATTTATGTAGTAACATCCAAAAAATACGAGGTGTCTCCTATGGCAGAGTACTCTAGTACCAAGTGTCAAGACTACTAGATCACAAACCATGTATACTGGGCCTTAGAATGAGAACGTATGAGAGAATGGTCAAAATAACAAGCCAAGGTCGGGGAAACAGAATGAGACAATACGAAATACTAGCAAAAGGTCAGGATACCAGAACTAGGGAAAGTCAAACATGCCAGACTAAAAAAAAACCCAGAAAATATTACCAAGAACGCGCTCTCTGACAACCAGTGGAAACCGCGACAGGGCACTGAGAAAAGACATTAACAGGGTTTAAATATGCCTCTCAGTGCTGTGATTGGTCACTACATGGCCTTTGACCCAAAAAGTGTGTGTACATCGACATTGGCGCCATCTTTAATGTGGGCAGTGTGCCCTTTATCAGTAAGGATGGGACCGCAGCGGCCGGCAACCATTAGAACGCCGCACCAGCCGGCACCAGTCTTCTGGGAGACTCGGGCAGCACTCTGCCGCGATCCAGGTAAGTTAAACTTTCCCTTTTCGGTGCGACCGCCCTGCTCATGTGCGGCTACGCCGATCATGGACTTACTTTTGTCTGAAGATTCGGCGCGACCGCACTGATCAGGCGCGGTTGCGTTGATACAAACCCCCTGCGCTGTGACACTAAGTACCAAAACCACCACCATCTTAATGTAGTTTGTGCAAAGACCCAGTCCCTGCAGTTAATTGGGCGTGAATCTAAAGGTAAAACGGAACACTCAAAGATTATAAATAAATATACAGCTCTTTACTTCTCTTCTAGTGCTGCATAAAAGAGCATTATAATGAGTGTAATTTCTACAGGAGCCATGCATACGCTAGTCTGCAATTAGGTAATCCCAGCTCAGAGGTTATAATGATCACTTACAGAAAAACCAGTCCCTGGATAGATCTGCCACCATGTAAACAGCAGAGATGGACGGTGAACAAGCAAAAAAAAAAAAAAAAAAATTCTGCAAGAGTGATCTCTCGAAAAAATAAAAAATAAAATCTGTGCGATTTCAAGAAAGGAAAAAAAAATAAAAAAAATAAAGAAGCAACAAGCAAAACAATCCACTGACAGGGAAAAGAACAACGGGGAGATTAGGAAAGAAATCACTATAATTATGTCTAATCCTTTTTCCTTTCCAGAGAACACTAAGGTCGTCAGGTGTACCACGTCTGATTGGCCGCACTTTGTATTTAATTCTAGACTCATTCCAGGGGCAGGTTTCAGACTCGGGGACTTTGCAAGATTTCCCCCGGTGACACTGCACATTCCAATAGATTACACCAAATAAGCATTTAAATAAACTGTAAGCTCCGTTGGGCAGGGTGTAAATCTAAGATTAGTCTATGTGTTAAAAAAAAAAAAAAAATGAGCTTGCAATCAAGACAAGTCAACATCTGGAAAGCATTGTGAACTGGAAAGGTAAAAGAAAGCAATCCTCCTATCCAGATGTGTAGATTTAATTCTGTGCCAGCAGTCTTTAAGGTAGTAACTCACACTCTGTATGTCCTGGTTTCCATATATTGCTGTAAGAGGCCTCTAGTCTGGACGGAATCATTCTGACAGCTCTGCTGGTTTGTAATCTAATGAGAATTGTTTGAGCACAAGTGGTCAGATCTGCTGGTAGAAAACAAAAATCCCATCCAAAGTTTGATCTCCATCACAACGTCTTATCTTGGTGAAAGTCCTCCTGTAATGCAATTACTTCATAATGGGTATCTTCAAAGCCAATGCGGGTTGTGTGACCGTTTAAAAATTCTTTATTTTTACCCAGCTTACGAGCATGAGTGGGTCGGTAGAATCAAGAACAATAGAGACATGTAATCCAGTAAAAATATCATAGCTTACGTGTTACAGTACATTCCGTCACGAGTGGATAGTGCTTAAGAGGAGGGGGGTTTATTTTTGAGTAGCTTGGTCTGTGTCGAGTGGTTATAGTTGGCGTCTGGTCAAGGGAGGTCTGTCGTGTGCAGTCTTTGGGTTTTTTTGAGCCCGTAGGCAAAAACAGAAACAGCTGATGAGAGATTAGTGATAGTTTGGGCCCCATTGTGAGACAGTTTTAAAATTGCATCTGGCTCAACGGTCTTACTAACTGTTCTCCATGAAATGGACACTATAACCACTAGGCGTCTTGCTTAAGTCATAAGCAAGCCCCCCCAACCCCCAAATAGCTCATATATGCTGTTCATTGACACATCTGTCCTGCTGAACGCAATGGGAGATCATGGATTAGTGGAAGGAAAACACAAACAAGTCCTGTTTCCATTATAAGATGCAGATTGAAATTCAAAGGTCAATTTCCTTTTTTTTTTTTATTCTTTATTTTATTTGTGCATATGACGACAAGTGTGCAGAGCCACAACAGCGTCCACATGCGTTTTCAGGCATTTTCAGGCATTTTCAAAAGTGTGGCAGTTTGGTCGGCACATTTTTATATGATCACAAAGAAAAACAGGCTAATAAACAATGCATATATTAACTAACATGCTAGGGTAATTAAAGGGACACTATAGTCACCTGAACAACTTTAGCTTAATGAAGCCGTTTTGGTGTATAGAACATGCCCCTGCAGCCTCACTGCTCAATCCTCTGCCATTTAGGAGTTTAATCCCTTTGTTTATGAACCCTAGTCACACCTCCCTGCATGTGACTTGCACAGCCTTCCATAAACACTTCCTGTAAAGAGAGCCCTATTTAGGCTTTCTTTATTGCAAATTCTGTTTAAGATTTTCTTATCCCCTGCTATGTTAATAGCTCGCTAGACCCTGCAAGAGCCTCCTGTATGTGATTAAAGTTCAATTTAGAGATTGAGATACAATTATTTAAGGTAAATTACATCTGTTTGAAAGTGAAACCATTTTTTTTTCATGCAGGCTCTGTCAATCATAGCCAGGGGAGGTGTGGCTAGGGCTGCATAAACAGAAACAAAGTGATTTAACTCCTAAATGACAGTGAATTGAGCAGTGAAATTGCAGGGGAATGATCTATACACTAAAACGGCTTTATTTAGCTAAAGTAATTTAGGTGACTATAGTGTTCCTTTAAGCATATCAAGACGTGGTTCACAGGTTAAGACAATTAGTGTCAGCGGGTGGCTTGGTTTCAAGTTTATGTTATAGGAGTGTATGCTGACAGCAGGTGTGTCTTATAAGAGTTAACTGTATAATATGCTAAACAACGATTAACTGTGAGTGTTTAAGCCACTGGGTACTTAGTGTCAGGCTATGTGTGAGTATATTGTGTTTCTGCAGAGGTGATTGTTAGGCTTGGAGTCAGCCGGCTATGTGCAGTGCGTAACATGCTAGATTGGTGCAACAGGTATAATCACATGGTGAAGAGAAAATAAGAGTGAAATAAAAAAAGAAATGACAACGAGAGTACAGCATCCACTGAGATTGGGTGCAGTCCCGGGTTGGTGTGACATCCAGGGTCTGGAAGTTTAAAGTGAAAACTAGCCAGTCTGGCAACATGACCCTCGGGTAGTACTTCTCTCAGGGGGTACACCGAGGGAGAGTGGTGGGTGAGTCATTGGAGTCAGTTTGTTCGTCCCCTGGGAGCAGGTGAGGGTATGCTCTATGTTGGGGATTGTCTCTGCCTGGGATTGTTTAGCTGATGCCTGCGGATGGCAGGCTGTTTCCTCCTGGGAACAAAAGTCCGCCCTGCTGCGGGGGAGGGTCGCTCCGGTCCCGGGCGCCCGTGTGGTCTCGGTCTGCGGCAGCAGGCTCGCCACCTTGTCTAGGCGTCTCCTCTCTCCTGGGCCTCCGCTGTGCTCGGAATCTGCCTTGCTGTCAGGGTGGTGCATAGGGGTTGCACCTACCTGAGAGACTTGCGGGGAGGCTGTTGCGAGGTCGTGGGGCAGGTGGTTGGTGTTGTCTTGCAGTTTTGCGGAGAGGCATCGGGAGAGTCCGACGGCGGGCCCGTCTGCAAGATGGACGAGACTTCGTGTGGGTGCTGGGCCGGTAAGTTGCTGCCGCGGCCTCCTTCTCCTTTGTGACAAATAGAGCAGGGTAGGTGGTTCTACGCTCCATACGCTGCCAGAATGTCAGGCATATTTGATCAAATCGAGCCTCAAACTGCTCTCTCCAGGATTGGGCTGTGGGGCATGCTTGATAGTGCAGGGGTTGTTGCTCGGCGCCCATCTTGGGCCTGAACTGTGTCCAGCCTCGTGTGGCAAGTATATGCGATTCCCCAGTGGGGACCGGGGTAACCCCCACCGGTCCAGACGGAGGGGATGCGGGACTCCAGGAGCGTTGTTGCTTTTGGCGGACGCCAGGGCGGGAGATCGGCCGCCTCTCCCTGCCACTAGGCTGCTGTCCTTGTTAGGCCGCATCGGCGGAGTGTGGTTTTCCTCGGTGGAAATCCTCAAAAAGAGTGTCCTTGAGTCCCCACACGATTCAGCCTTGAGTAATCAGTGAGCTTGACCGCTATAGTCAAGATTTTTTGCCGATATTAGGTAGGTTTGAGCCCGTTTGTGTCGGAGCTCGCTGAGCACACGTCTTGCCAGCTCGGCTGTCAGGCCCCGCCCCAATTTCCTTTTTATTTTAACAACTGATTGTTTCCTATAATCCATAACAACTTCATTTTACAGAAGTTGTTATGGTACAAAGAACCTGTACCTGCAGACTGTTACAGAAACGTTTCATTCTGGTTATAAAAAAAAAATAAAAAAAAATAACTTTTTCCCTATGTAGGGCCTCCTTCCTGGGCTTTCACAGAGCCATCTGGAATGCTCTCTCCCTGGCTGGCTGGATCAGATCTGTGCAACGCATGCATCTGATGTCAGCACACACAGCATGCTAACCTCAGACGCCTTGCACCAGTGGCGGATCCAGAGCCTGATCTCGGGAGGGGCACTTGTAGGTTATATAACCCCTTAAGGACACATGACGTGTGTGACACGTCATGATTCCCTTTTATTCCAGAAGTTTGGTCCTTAAGGGGTTAAAGAAATAATCCAGGCACAATAACCACTACAGCTCAGTGTAGTGGTTATGGTGTCAATAGTGCCAGGACCCCCTCCCAGAGTAAGTAGTCAAACCGTTTAAGAACAGTTTGACAACTTACCTGAGGTCTGCTGGGAAATGGGGCTGTAGTAGGGCATAGGAGCAGTGGTGTGTGTGTGAGTGGTGCAGTGTGTGAGCAGTGTGTGTGTGTGTGAAGGTTGCAGTGTGTGAGTGAGGGCGTCAGTGTATGTCAGGGGTGTAGTATATATGTGACATTTGCAGTGTGTGTGTATGGGGGGCAGTGTATGTGTGGGAGCAATGAGTGTAATTATAAAAATAGCCCCCCTACCCTTCTCATCACACACACACACACACACACACACACACACTGACCCAAACATACATATTAAATATAAAAAAAAAAAAACCTTATTAAAAAAGCCCCCCTACCCTTCTTATATGTGTTTTTTAATTTAATTGCTGGGGGGGACGGGGGGACGACATCTTTCGATCCCTGGGGGTACGGTGGAAAATCCCTGGTGGTCCTAGTGGAGGCTGAGAGCTCCCGGGTCCTCTCTCCCTCCCCTGCCGGCTGCAGGGGAGAGGCAGACCCTCGGTTTTCTCGGGGGTGGGCAAGCAATTGCCCCGTTCCTCCCTCCCCCCCGGATCCACCACTGCCTTGCACAGGCTGCCTGCCATTGGGTGCATGGCACGGCTCAAGACTCCTGCTGCTCAGCTCTCAGGGAATTTAAGGGACATGACAATCCAGTTTAGTCCTGGCACAGCCTGAACAAACATCGCAAATGATGAGAAGAAAAAAACAAAATTTAATGTCTCCAGTTTTCTGTATACTCTCTCTATGCCGACTACCAAGTGCAATAGATAGAGCTTATAACAGCTTATAACAGTGACTGACAGGGAGCTAAGATGGAGGCACCCAGTTGCAGGATAAAGAGGTGTGGCTTAATACATTTTATTTTTCACCTATTACAAATAATTGCATACAGTGTAGGGATCGACCGATTATCAGTCTGCCCGATATTCTGTATTTTCAGCAATATTGGTATCGGCCAATAAAGATGCAGATAATGCAGACCAAGGCCGCCATCATGGTCCTGGGGGGCCTACGCCGGTCCCAGCTCACTCTTACTTACCTTCCCAGCAGCTCCCTTCAGCAGTTATGTGTAAATCTCGTAAGTCCCCAGGCTATCGGAGCGTTGCCGCGGCATGCAGGCCATGACCGTGGAGCTGAAGGGAGCTGCTGGGAAGGGAAGTAAGAGTGTGCCGCAGGCTCCCCCATGGAATACCATATCCCCCCTCCCTGGCCAGGTAAGAAGCAGGGAGGCGGGACTAAAACTAAATGAAAAAAAAAAGAAATTTAAAAAAAGTTTACTAAATAAAGATGCCCCTCCCTCATCCATTTTAGACACATTACATACCCACACACTCTTCACAAACACACTGCATTCACTATATACACACACTCACACTCTACATCCACTAATTAAATACTCTCACTGCATCCACTACACACACACACACACATTCTTGAAAACAAATTCTGACTGGCATGTATATTTTGTGCATTTACCTTAATAAAAAAAAATAAATAAAGATTTGCAAAAAATTAAATAAACATGTTCAGTTAACAGTAGAAATAGTTTGTTTTTTTCAAAATGGTAAATGTACAAAATATCGTTATCGGTAAGTTATCGGCCTGAAAGTTCACCGATTAACGGTATCGACTCTAAAAAAAAAAATTTAAAAAAATTTAAAAAAAAAAAATAATCAAATAATCAGTCGATCCCTAATACAGTGCATTGTTACATAAACAACTTACCCGAAACGATGGATAATACTGAATACCATATTGCTTGCAGACATCAGTATTGTCTTCATTGGCACAATCCAACACTCCAATCTTTATCACGGGTTCCCAGTCTGCCAGGAGAAAAAGGCGTTTACAGAAATAAAATGGCACCTTCAAAACAGTTTTTATGCAGAGCGTTTGCGTCAATATGCGGATGATATTACAACGTATAAAGAATGGTGCACAGGCAATTTAATATGTGGATGGACTAGTGATTTAATCTATCAAATAACTAGAATCCACAAAACAAATCCACGTGAAATCTCAGGAGACTTATCTCTGAAAATGTATAGCTAATTCCCCTAGATTTACCCAAGCTGAAACTGGACCCGAGGAATCAGCTAAAATGATCGTCAGGTGACAGAATTCATATGTTCAGATTATGTTGTTTATTCTGTTTATGGGCACACTATGATAGATATACAGAAACCAAGACGTGCAGTATTATATAATTGTTCCCAAAAAGCAGAGTGGCTTGGAGTTCAAAGGCAAATATCTAGAATCTACCATATGTTAAGATGTATAGATTTCCTGAAGATGTGAAACGCGTCAGTTCAACGTACAGCTGGAGAACACTGCCACACATGTAGCCCTGTTGAGAAGCAGTTTGATCCATTATGCCATCTTTTGAAGTGGAAGGCAGTTAAAAAAAATAAAAATTATATATATATATATATATATATAAAATAAATACATTCTATACACGGTACTAAAGAGTTGTATTATCTAAATTTCCAATTTTCTGTCTGCTCTCCATTGTTGCACATTGAGGAGAGATCAAAACGTATCTCTCCTAGCCATAAACAAATCCTATTCTAGTACATAAACAGAAGGAATAATATTTTATATTTTGAATGTCTAGTATTGTACATTTTGGGGTTTATCATGGAGGTGTAGATACAGATATTGTGCAGTGTTGGTTATAAACCTAGATTTATACATTTCCAGCTATTGCTGCAGCCTTGCGGGTTCAACATGCAGGCGTATTCGAGACATTCACAATTATTATGGGTGGGTTTTGCTAGGGGGAAATGGGAATCTGTGTAGAGGCTTCTGGTTCGGGGAGTTTGAGGGGCTGATATATATATATATGTGTGGCAGTGGGTTGCTATGGGCATTATTCCACCGCACCAACTCTCTCTCTCCCCCCCCCCCCCTCTACTCCCCCCCCCCCACTGTGTCCTTAAGGGAAAGCTACAGAGACATATTGGCAGCCATGTCTCATGCAACACATCCATCTACAACTTCTACTTTGGTCCACACCTAGAACAGACCTTGGCACCGGGAGTGTCTGGACTGGGAAGTATGGTGTTATTGCCTGCCAGTCAGTGTCTTGGGGCCCATGGTTATAACTATTCCCTGCAACACCATATGTTATTCTTTTGAGAATGAGTCGGCTGGATTTTTGGGATGTCCAACTCACAGCACTGCATTGTCATTATACGGCAGCTACAATCAATCTATGTGTCTTTATGCTTGCTCTTGGGAACATTCGCTTTACTCATTGAGCAGCACTGTGCAAACTTACTATTCGTTTAATTTCTCATGTTTCCATTACATTTTTTCTGCTAATTTGTTGTTGCAAGGTGTGTGTGTGTGTGTGTGTATGTATGTATATATATATATATATATATATATATATATATATATATATATATATTAGATACACACACCTTTATATTTTATCATCCACTCTATATGGGCAATATCTTGATAACATTTATCTCAAAGGAGGCATTATTGCTTTGGTTAAATGTTGCGTGTATCTATGGACTTTTTGTGCATCAAGCCCTTAGAGTAGCTATTGATTGAATGCTTGATATAGCATTGGTTAGTAGTAGTAGCAGCATTTAATCCACTGGACAAACAAAATGAGCATGAAACAGCTGCCAACGTCTGCAAACCACTAGAAATTATCATGTTCCGGTCTCCTTTCTTTCACTTGAAATTCTAGATTATTCAATAATGAATTTCAAGAATACCGATTTTCAAGAACTAAGCAGTAGTTTGTATGTAATTCCAGATCCAGTATTTTAACTACTACTTTAAAAAAAATTTAACCCCCCCCCCCCCCCTTAATAACTGGACAAACTATTTACATGTCTAGGGAAAAAACACACAAAGAAAAAAAAAAAACCACAACAAAACTTCCAAAAAGACAAAAATATCAGTCGACAGAGGACTTCAGTTACATTAGGCAGATAAAAGGATTGTGATGATCCAGGGACAGATGGGCAGATAACAAAGGGTGCAACAGACTATCCTACTACATACACAGTCACACACTGGGAATACAAAAAAAAAAAAAAAGAAAAGTTTGGCTTCAGGCAACTTGATGCACAGTCTTTTCAATACAGCCTGGTCCATCCTCTTCCAACTGCTCAGGTCCTGATGCACAAAGACTCATGCACTGAAATGTTAATGCTCTCTGACAATGCCGGCCTGTCTTTGGTTGCGCCAGCTGGGATGTCTGTGACCATTGAACTCTTACTTGTAAGGAAAAGGGGAGGAAGTAACCCTGCATTTAGATTCTTCTCTCCCCCCCCCCCCCCCCCCCCCCCCCAGCCCCAAGAAAAATGATAGTGATGCGCGCACTGTGCTTTTCACTATGGAAACATAGGATGTGAAAGTTAAATCAGCACGGTGTTACGTTTGTCAAACATAGGTCTCTTCAGAGAGTGTGCACCACCTGTACAAACAGCACTGGCCTACTGGTGTGTGAACAGTAAGCGAGGGTAGCAGGTGGAGGTTATCCACGGGAATGATGTATAAGTAAACTTTACTGATCCGATACGGCTCCCATACAGCCAGGAGGCTGGATTCTCACACAAAAATGCTTTCAAGGTATCACACTGAACAAGCAAACCACAAGTATTCAAGTTAACCAAATAAATACATGCATACATATACACACACTTATACAGAGAACACTGCATACAACTTCAGACTGATTTTTAGAGGCTACAAAATGTGTTAAACGCTTGTCTAATGAGAGGGACAGTTCAATGAGTTTTGTACGAGACTCTCTGCTGAACAGGAACCTAAGGCAACAATAATGTCTGTGCTTTAAGATAGGAAATGGGCAGTTACTAAGCCAACAGACTTATCTGCCCATCCAAGTCAATGTCACACAACTGTCTCGTTAGCCCTAGTGATAAGTTAGACTGTCCAGTATTGCATGTGACTCGCAGCTGGTACTTCAATGGTTAATGGATCAAAGTTGAATTTTTGAGACAATTGGAAAACCAGAAAAGGTTAGGTTCCAGGTGGCACGTGGTCACTGACAAACACAGATTCAGCAAACTCCCAAACAAACAGCTTCATGTGCCATATGGCAGTACACCGTACGTACAGTCAATGCAGACTGCAATACACAGGGCACAACTACATTTAGGACAAAGCATTCAAACTGAAAACGTTCCCACGTCAGCTGTGCTTTGAGTTCAGATATTTGGGTTTTAAAATTGGAAAGCACTTAGAGTTCCTGACAATTAACACTACAATAAATAACCCGCAAAGTATTTGTTTAAGACGTGCAGAATTACTCCAAACCTTTTTAGTAATAATGTTCCTCTATAATGCCCTATAGGGCATTAGTAGCATGTGAACCCCCACCCCCCTTTTTAAAGGGTTACTCCAACCATTTTTGTGGGGACCCTTTCCTATGGTGTAGGGGATCATGAGTAGATCAAACCTTCGCCGGATTTTATAACCCGATAAACTTATAATACACACAGCTGGTACACCAGATGACTAAATCTCACACCAGAGAAGGCAGCATTTTTGTAAATTACCGTACAATGAGTGTTGCCAACTCTATCACGTATCCTTCCAGCCAGTATTACAGGTTTTCCAACGCTAGATCGGAGATGATTGAAATAAATGGCTAAAATCCAAGTAATTGGTAAATACTGAACTGCACATACGACGTGCTAACTGTCAGGCACTGATGGTCCATATGTTACATAATGACATAATTTCTAGAAAGATCAAACATTTGAACAACTGACTGCAGGACAGTTTGGTAAGTATTCTGCTACACAGACAGGGTCGCTATCGGCTAACACTTCTTTTGCAGAGATTTAATAGGCAGTCAGGACCATTTACCAGATATCCTATTCACATACAATACATAAACAGATCACACTGCATGTGTTTGCAATGCTCACCAGGACCACAAAAAATAAAACAGATGTGAGGACCACCAAATAGAATTGGGAGCTTTGTGGACCAGGATGGGTGCAACACCAATGTAACAAAGATAAAATGCGTCGGGGTAACACGTTGTAAGCGGTTATGATAGCACAACATACAACACCCCACAAGCTCTGTATCAGCCATCTTATCCATGAATAAAACTTAATGATTTATCAAGATGTCGTGTTGTGCCCTCTGCTATTTGCCTGTTTCCAAGCAATCCTCTGAAAATCAGTCAATCAATGCTCCCATTTCACCAGTTACTACATTGTCCTCTCTGTGTTAAAGCCGATATGAATTAGTGCCCCCTGGTCTTAATCCTTGATGTGATTCAGTGCTTTATAAGTCATATTGTATTACCATTCTCACCACTTTATGTCGCCCAGCAAACTTCCTCTCCTCGGATACGATAGATACATAGATATCCCTGTTCATCATTAATGGGGAATGCCACCATTCCTTAGCTACTAGTCTACTAGTAGACCTTGCCATTTTGAGAACCAACCATCCTTCGCCCAGTGCCCTACTGCAGCTTCTAGCTATGATTTGTCCTAATGATCCAGGGCCTCATGACCACTTAAAGGTATTCTCCAGTGCCTCTCTCCCTCCCACCCACCCCAAGTTGCTGAAGGGGTACTCCACCCATGCTCCTCCCCCACTGACGTCAGCCAGCAGGGGAGACCTAATGCGCATGCGCGGCAGTGGCCGCGCACGTGCATTAAACCTCCATATAGGAAAGCATTATACAATGCTTTCCTATGGGGATTTCAGCGACACTGGAGGTCCTCACATAGCGTGAGGACGTCCAGCATTGTTTTAAAACACTTAGTGTTCTATGAACCCTAAAGTCCCTCTAGTGGCTGTCTAGTAGACCACAACTAGGAGGACGACTTGACCCTGCAATGTAAATATTGCAGCTTATGAAAACTGCAATAATTACACTTGCAGGGTTAGGGTAGTGGGATGGGCAGAAGTGGCCTGGAGTATCCCTTTAAAGATGCTCGGTCATCTTCTGGGACGCTTTGGACAAACCTCTTCGGATCTGGGATCCTAGGGGTACACTGAAAAGATTCTTTTATCTTTAATTTCTGGAGCTTCATCCACCAGGGGACAAGTCAGTGCTGTACTGGCTGTATATGCCCAAGATTACAAAACCGATGTATATGCAAAATATACCTGTCAGACTACGGAAGTGTCCTAACAGGGTTATTTACTAAATAAATTCCCAACATTTTTCACTTCCTAATTATCTTGCAATCTGTGAGTATTAATAATAACTAAGTATTTAACCAGGAAAGGTACATTCAGATTACTCTGGTTTCCAAGTACGTCCAGTACTATCACCCAATTTGCCTTTTAAATGTGCTGGAATTTCACGGACATTCCAATACAGCCAACATGAGCATTTCATGAAAATTAGACCTTTATGAAATAAATAAAAAAAATCACACAATTTGAAAGAAAGTTTAAGTTCCATCACCAGAATGTTTTGACAATTTATCTAGGTTCTACCAGTTGCCCATCGCTGTCACCTCTGCTGCTGTGCAGGACTGGATCATTGGATGGCCAGGTTAGGCTCAGTGGCCATTGCTTCCAGGAGCAAGAGGGCCAGCGCAAATTAGGCAAGTTTTTGAACCGTTCTTAAAGGAAAACTCCAGTGCCAGGAAAACAATCTGTTTTCCTGGCACTGGAGGCTCCCTCTCCCTCCCACCCCCCCAATCCCCGGTTACTGAAGGGGTGAAAACCCCTTCAGTCACTTACCTGAGGCAGCGACGATGTCCCTCGTAGCCGTCTCCTCCTTCTGTCTCCGTCGGCCGGTGGGCGAGACTGATCCTGCCCACCGGCCGAGGAGACCTAATGCGCATGCGCGGCAGCGCATTAGCGCTCCCCATAGGAAAGCATTGAAAACGAATTTCAATGCTTTCCTATGAGGAAATGAGCGACGCTGGAGGTCCTCACACAGCGTGAGGACGTCCAGCGACGCTCTAGCACAGATAATCTGATAATCTGTGCTATAAATCAGGAAGTTCCCTCTAGTGGCTGTCTAGTAGACAGCCACTAGAGGTGGAGTTAACCCTGCAAGGTAATTATTGCAGTTTATAAAAAAACTGCAATAATTACACTTGCAGGGTTATGGGTAGTGGGAGTTGGCATCCAGACCACTTCAATAGGCAGAAGTGGTCTGGGTGCCTGGAGTGTCCCTTTAAAGTGTCACTTCCCTGCCCAAATCCAAATAAATAAATATATATATATATATACTGTTTAGTACTCATGCCTCAAAGAAAACATTTTTAATTGGGGATATATCTAAAAAGAGCTGCACATCTCTTGTAAGCAGTCTTTACAAGCCCTCCCCCTTCCTAGCCCGCCCAGACTACTGTGGCTTTCCAATCACAGACTTCCCAAAATAGCTAAAAAGGGGAAACTGCATCAAGCTAGTGTTTGGACTGTCCCTTTAAAGTGACTATTTACTCTGGGAGGGTTCCAACATAATAAGGTTCAGACAAGGCAAACGTTGCAAACAAATAGGAGACGCATTAGTGGTTACGTATAAATACGTCTACTCTGAAAAATTGTGCAAACAGGGAAAATGAACTGAAACACGAACACAATCTGCCTGCTGGTAACTGTCCCACTTTTAGTACATTAGTACACTTTTCAGAGTGCATTGTTTTTGTTTGTTTTTATACATAATACCCACTGTTCTATTTCTCCTCTTCCCTGGTTACCAACATCTCCCTCCAAGTGCCTAACTGCCCCATTCCTAGTAATATTTATTGCCTTAGGACAGTCATTCCTAACCAGTTAACCTACTGCCTCTCCCTGAATAGGATTTATTGCCCCAGTCCATGACCATATGCCTCAGAGATCCACGGTTCCTCTGCTGCCCCATGCATCCCCAGATTATTAATTCTCCAGATTCCGTGCCACCCCAACCCACACCAATTTAGTTTACGTAAGAATTTTCCAGATCCCTTGCTGCTCCACCCCTCCCTAGATGATGACTTTATTACCTATCATTTGCTACCCTCATACCTTTTTCAAGTGCCTTATTAGCTTCCCAATTCCTTTTGTGCTAGTCAGATGTATGTTTCCCCAAGCCCTATACTGCTCCATACCTACCTGTTCCAAACTTTGTAAAGTCCAGCCCTTTACAGCTCTGTGGTTGCTTTCATCCCTCCTCAGACATTAGTTTGCCTTCTTAACCCTAGACCTCACTAGGTGCCTCATAGCTTCCCCTGGTAATGTACTACCTCCCCATATCTCATTAACCCCAATCCCTTCACAGTTACCGCACAGCCTCCCCATATCTCAACAACCCCAATACCATCCTTACTGCCTCCTCGTATCTCGTTAACCCCAATCCCTTCACAGTTACCGTACTGCTTCCCCATAACTCATTAACCCCAATACCATCCCTCAGTTACCGTACTGCCTGCCCATATCTCATTAACCCCAATACCATCCCTCAGTTACCGTACTGCCTCCCCATATCTCAATAACCCCAATACCATCCCTCAGTTACCGTACTGCCTCCCCATAACTCATTAACCCCAATACCATCCCTCAGTTACCGTACTGCCTGCCCATATCTCATTAACCCCAATAGCATCCCTCAGTTACCGTACTGCCTCCCCATATCTCAATAACCCCAATACCATCCCTCAGTTACCGTACTGCCTGCCCATATCTCAATAACCCCAATACCATCCCTTAGTTACCGTACTGCCTGCCCATATCTCATTAACCCCAATACCATCCCTCAGTTACCGTACTGCCTCCCCATATCTCAATAACCCCAATACCATCCCTCAGTTACCGTACTGCCTGCCCATATCTCATTAACCCCAATAGCATCCCTCAGTTACCGTACTGCCTCCCCATATCTCATTAACCCCAATACCATCCCTCAGTTACCGTACTGCCTCCCCATATCTCGTTAACCACATTAACATCCCTCAGTTACAGTACTGCCTCAACATATCGCATTAACTCCAATACCTCCCCAGTTACTGTACCCCATTTCTCATTATCCCCCCACACACACCCCAGGTGACTTGCTGCCTTCTCAGATCCCTTCTTACATCTAGCCCTCACTAGTTGCCAAGAGCCTCCCCAGATGCCACTCCACTATCCCAGGTTCCTAATTGCCTCCCCAGATCCCATGTTACCACCTTACCATCCTTGTTTAACCCCTCATCCCCCACTTATCGACCTCTACTGCTCCCTAAATCCCATGTTATCCTCCTAATACTCCCCAAACTCCCTATTACCCCATTCCTCCCAAGTCATACTGCAGCCCCCCCATTTCTCCCCAGACTCCTTGTTTCCTCCCATTGCCTTCCATTCCCGTTGTTTCCCTATTCTCCCCACAAATGCCCTGCTGCCCTCCATTCCCCTTGTTGACCTCATTCCTCCCCAGTCCTCTTAATGCCTCAATCTCCCCCCATTCCCCTTGTTGCCCCCCATTCCTCCACAGACCTTTTGTTGCCCCCCATTCCCCTTGTTGCCCCATTCCTCCCCAGATCCCTTGTTGCCCCCCCATTCCCCTTGTTGCCCCATTCCTCCCCAGATCCCTTGTTGCCCCATTCCTCCCCAGATCCCTTGTTGCCCCCCATTCCCCTTGTTGCCCCATTCCTCCCCAGATCCCTTGTTGCCCCATTCCTCCCCAGATCCCTTGTTGCCCCATTCCTCCCCAGTCCCCTTGTTGCCCCCCATTTCTCCCCAGTCCCCTTGTTGCCCCCCATTTCTCCCCAGTCCCCTTGTTGCCCCCCATTTCTCCCCAGTCCCCTTGTTGCCCCCCATTTCTCCCCAGTCCCCTTGTTGCCCCCCATTTCTCCCCAGTCCCCTTGTTGCCCCCCATTTCTCCCCAGTCCCCTTGTTGCCCCCATTTCTCCCCAGTACCCTTAATGCCTCATTCTGCCCCAGACCCTGTGCTGCCCCAATTCCTCCCCAGTCCCCTTGTTTCCCCCAGACCCCTTGTTGCCCCCATTCCTCCCCAGTCCCCTTGTTACCCCCATTTCTCCCCAGTACCCTTAATGCCTCATTCTGCCCCAGTCCCCTTGTTTCCCCCAGACCCCTTGTTGCCCCCATTCCTCCCCAGTCCCCTTGTTACACCCCATTTCTCCCCAGTACCCTTAATGCCTCATTCTGCCCAAGTCCCCTTGTTTCCCCCCATTCCTCCCCAGTCCCCTTAATGCCCCCCATTCCCCTTAATGCCCCAATTCCTCCCCAGCCCCCTTAATGCCCCAATTCCTCCCCAGTCCCCTTGTTGCCCCCATTTCTCCCCAGTCCCCTTGTTGCCCCCATTTCTCCCCAGTCCCCTTGTTGCCCCCATTTCTCCCCAGTCCCCTTGTTGCCCCCATTTCTCCCCAGTCCCCTTGTTGCCCCCATTTCTCCCCAGTCCCCTTGTTGCCCCCATTTCTCCCCAGTCCCCTGGTTGCCCCCATTTCTCCCCAGTCCCCTGGTTGCCCCCATTTCTCCCCAGTCCCCTGGTTGCCCCCATTTCTCCCCAGTCCCCTGGTTGCCCCCATTTCTCCCCAGTCCCCTGGTTGCCCCCATTTCTCCCCAGTCCCCTGGTTGCCCCCATTTCTCCCCAGTCCCCTGGTTGCCCCCATTTCTCCCCAGTCCCCTTAATGCCTCATTCTGCCATGATTCCACCCCAGTCCCCTTGTTTCCCCCAATTCTCCCCAGTCCCCTTGTTGCCCCCATTTCTCCCCAGTACCCTTAATGCCTCATTCTGCCCCCGATTCCACCCCAGTCCCCTTGTTTCCCCCATTTCTCCCCAGTCCCCTTGTTGCCCCCATTTCTCCCCAGTACCCTTAATGCCTCATTCTGCCCCAATTCCACCCAGTCCCCTTGTTTCCCCCAGACCCCCCCAGTCCCCTTGTTGCCCCCCATTCCTCCCCAGTCCCCTTGTTTCCCCCAGCCCCCATTTCTCCCCAGTACACATAATGCCCCCCATTCCTCCCCAGTCTTCTTAATGCCCTCATTCCTCCCCAGACCCCTTAATGCCCCCATTCCTCCCCAGACCCCTTAATGCCCCCATTCCTCCCCAGACCCCTTAATGCCCCCATTCCTCCCCAGACCCCTTAATGCCCCCATTCCTCCCCAGACCCCTTAATGCCCCCATTCCTCCCCAGACCCCTTAATGCCCCCATTCCTCCCCAGACCCCTTAATGCCCCCATTCTCCCCCCAGACCCCTTAATGCCCCCATTCTCCCCCCAGACCCCTTAATGCCCCCATTCTCCCCCCAGACCCCTTAATGCCCCCATTCTCCCCCCAGACCCCTTAATGCCCCCATTCTCCCCCCAGACCCCTTAATGCCCCCATTCTCCCCCCAGACCCCTTAATGCCCCCATTCTCCCCCCAGACCCCTTAATGCCCCCATTCTCCCCCCAGACCCCTTGTTTCCCCCGGACCTCCCCCATTCCTCCCCAGTCCCCTTGTTGCCCCACATTCCTTCCCAGTCCCCTTAATGCCTTATTCTCCCCCAGACCCTCTGCTGCCCCAATTCCCCCATTCCCCTGGTTTCCCCCATGTGTCTCCCTCCATCCCCCCCCATTCCCATTCTCCCCCCGCTCACCCTTGACATCCCCGGCCAGGACCCGCCAGGTGGGGGCGTACTGCACGCAGTGTCCGCACCAGGAGGAGTAGAACTCGAGCAGCCAGGCGGTGGCCGTGTTATTGAGAGCCCGGGGCAGCGAGCGGGAGTCCAGCAGAGAGAGCGGGTCCTGCGGGCTGTACAGCTCCTTGGGGGCCCCCAGCGGAAGGGCCCCGGCCAGCAACAGCAGCAGGAGCCCCGCAGCATCTCCACCGCCACCACCAGCCATCACAGCGTCTGCCTGACCTTCCACCCCGCCTGCCCGCCCACCGTGACGTCACCGGCCGCGACCGTAACCAGGGGCGGGGCTACTGGGAATGGGGCCGGGCAATGACGTCACGGTAGGCGGGGTGTCCATTTCTATGGGTTACACTCCGGGATGATAATAATAATAATAATAATAATAATAATTAATAAATATAATAATAATAATAATAATAAATATATAATAATAAATATAATAAATATAATAATACAGTATAATAATATAATAATAATATATAATAATATAATAATAATAATAAAATAATAATAATATAATCATATACTGTGTTACAGGTACAATATACTATGTTACATATACTGTGTTACAGGGACAATATAATAATATAATAATATATAATAATATAATAATAATATACTGTGTTACAGGGATTATATAATAATAATAATAATAATAATAATTATAATAATAAATAATATACTGTGTTACAGGGATTATATAATTATAATAATAATAATAAATATAATAATAAATAATATACTGTGTTACAGGGACAATATAATAATATATAATAATAATATAATAATATATTGTGTTACAGGGATTATATAATTATAATAATAATGATATAATAATATACAGTGTGACAAAGATAATATAACAATAATAATATTATAATAATATACAATAATATACCGTGTGACAGGGATAATAATATTTATAATAATATTGTAATAATAATGTACTGTCTGACATGGGGCAACATTACAGGGATAATAATAATATGCTATGTGACAGACAGGGGGCCATCTTGCAGACCTAACAGGGTTAATAATAACAATGATAGTGTTAGACTGAGTACATTTTAATTAATTATTCTAAACCAAGTATTAGTATTAATACTGCACAGAAGACAGAGGGTTAATAATTTGTAAGCGTCAAAGAGGTAAGGTTAATCTTACACTGAGTTTTAATATCCAGCTAATAGGACTCCAATCCTGTCTGTGTACATTATTAATACCGATTATTAATAATAATTCATGCAACAATAGTAGCATAAAAAGCTACCGTGAAGCCTACCTACCCAATAGTATTAATACTGTATTACTGAATCATGAGAAGCTGGATTGAAGCCCATGGAACAACACAGTGGGAGGAGTGGGCCTTGACAGAGCCAGGGAGTGGGCAGGTGCTAGTGTTTGGGGGTTGGGTTAGGGTAATGGTGCTTGGGGGTGGGGTTAAGGAGTATAAAGAGCAGCCATTTTAGAGTAGGGGCCATTTTAACCAGAGCCTCTTTTACCTGCAAATTGTCCCGCCCACCCTCCCTAATTTTTAGCAGTTCCGTTTAGTCACAGCGGCGGAACAGGACGTAGTGAGAATTGGAATTTGGCGTGGAGTTTCAACTGGACAGGCCGAGGTGTAGGCCTGATGGAATTAAGGACTGGTTGGTTCTAGCTCTTCGGTGGCGACGAACCTGGGGGTGTAGGGGTGTCTGAGGTACACCCCTACAGTTAACATTATGATGTGGGGCCTCTTTGGTAGGCCGTGTTTCAAGTGAATTGTTATTTGGTTATTTATTGTTCAATTGGTAGGGTCACTGTCAGGGGTACTGTGTGGGGGGTATAGGAACTTAATGTATAGTTGGACAATGACCCTAAATTATGTTAATTATGTTAATTTATGATAATTTAATTAATAATGTAATTAATAATTTAATTAATAAAAGCTGTGGACTTTGTACTCCAACAGAATTAACGGTGTCCGTGTCTTATTTAGTATAAGGTTATAGTACATGACGAATAACGTCTGGGTAAAGGTTAATATAAGGTTTTAGCACATGCCGAATAACGTCTGTGCAAATGTCAAGGGTTTATAAAATCAATTTGCTCCATGGTGCAGTGTGATCCTAATTTGAATAATTACTTAGTGAAATAAGCTGAGACCGGTTTACCTTGAATTAGATCAGAGCCATAAGAAATGTCAGGTAATTTGCATGAAATGCCATGGCTGTGCCTTTGTCAGACAGTAGTGGTGATAGTTGATAAAAATAAATAAAAGTGAAAAGCAACAGATAGATATTTACATCTGAAGTATCATTCATTAGCTGCAAGTCTGCAGTATCTACACAGACTAGGAAGTGGCTAGGATTTCACAGCCAATCGTAGTCCTCCTATTATCAATGAGAGCACTGTGTACTACCTATAAGCTGGTGTCTAGCAGTCTGCAGAGCTTTCATTGGCAAAAGAACGTTAATAGATATTTTCTACTAATTTCTCAGTTGATGTTTTTTGCTAAACGAAGTCACTTGCAATGTGATCATGTCCATGTCTACTGTACATGCTCTCTCATAGAAATCTATTGGAGAGGACTTAAAGGACCACTCTAGGCACCCAGACCACTTCAACATACTCGTTTTCCTGGCACTATAGTGCCCTGAGGGTGCCCCCACCCTCAGGGACCCCCTCCCGCCGGGCTCTGGGAGAGGAAAGAGGTTAAAACGCCGGGCGGGGAGCTCTTCTCCTCCGATCCTCCTCCTCTCCTCCCGTTCGGCTGGCTGCGCGCGCATTCAGCCGGTCGCATAGGAAAGCATTTACAATGCTTTCCTATGGACGCTTGCGTGCTCTCACTGTGATTTTCACAGTGAGAATCACGCAAGCGCCTCTAGCAGCTGTCAATGAGACAGCCACTAGAGGAGTTGGGGGAAGGCTTAACCCATTAATAAACATAGCAGTTTCTCTGAAACTGCTATGTTTATAAAAAAAAAATGGGTTAACCCTAGCTGGACCTGGCACCCAGACCACTTCATTAAGCTGAAGTGGTCTGGGTGCCTAGACCTTTAAACATTGACTAGTCTATGCCAGACAAATTCTCATACTGGCAGGGGGTTCTTTGCTGGGATCTCATACAGTAGAGATGACTGACGTGGCTATGGCTGCAGTCATTGTTTGTAATAAATATCTGCAGATAAATATATAAGTAGAAACCGCAGGTGGACTTGGAGTTTCCTTTTAATCTAAAAACAGCGAGCTTTAAAAATAATCTGCTCTAAATTGTGCAGCTGCTCTTTGACATGAAAAAGAGTTAATTACTGTCAAATAAGATCCTGTTTTAGAAGAAAAAAACAAAGTATTTTCCATTTACGATGATCGTGTCTTTCACGGATATTCCAATTTATTGATCAAAGTTTTCCTGTGACTATTAAAAAGCCAAGGAGGAGATTACGCCTTGAAGTAATCTTGATATTGAAGTCACCCAGGGGGTCAGTACATCTGACAGCCAAACCACTCTGTGT
This sequence comes from Pelobates fuscus, assembly GCF_036172605.1. Taxonomy (NCBI): domain Eukaryota; kingdom Metazoa; phylum Chordata; class Amphibia; order Anura; family Pelobatidae; genus Pelobates; species Pelobates fuscus. The sequence continues at coordinate 159,799,138 of NC_086325.1, read as the reverse complement.
GCCCTGTTTGATGGGATTACACATCGTGAGATAGTGCTGGCCACTTTCTTCCCTTGTTTAACCCTTTGAATAGGGTTACGACCACTACATAGTGCTGATTAGACTTAAAGAGAAGTGTTTGGGGACGCAGAGATTAACATTTGCTTGCAACCTTGGAATCAGAGCACAGGAAAAAAACTAAGGTGATTCTGACTTGTAAAATAACAAATGGGTTCATTGTCAAGATTATTAACTATCTGAGTGACAATATATTTTTCGTCCTTGTACGACACAAGATGTTTAAAAATGTCATGTTAGTAGAGTAGTCTTTGAAATTTTTTATTTTTCTTGTGCATACGATGACAACAAGCATGTAGAGCCACAACAGCATCTACAAGCATTTTCAAGACATTCCAAAGTTAGGCATTTTGGTCGGCCCATTTTTGTATAATCAGGAATACAACAAGCTAATAAACATGGCTTATAGAACATAACATACTAGGGTACATAAGCATAGTAAGAGTTAGACGTGAGTTTGATAAAACTTGCTATGTTAACTACAGGCTGAGTTAAGACATACTATGTTTGCTGTGGTATGGTCCAGCTAGGTCAGGCTAATACAAATCGCTTCTATTACATAACATGCCAGGGTAACTAAGCGTGTTAACCCCTTAAGGACCAAACTTCTGGAATAAAAGGGAATCATGACATGTCACACATGTCATGTGTCCATAAGGGGTTAAGGGTTAGACGTAAGTTTTTATAAAACATGCTAAATGAACTACATGCTGAGTTAAGACAGACTGTAGTCACTGTGGTATGGTTCCGCTAGGACAGGTGTCTTGTCATATACATTGGTTACGCTATATGTTGAGATTGGCTTTATAATATCAGCAAAAGCTTTGTTTACCCATCTAAGTGCTGTGTGTAAGGGTAGTCAGGGGGGACGGGGACGGGGGAGAGGGGGGTGCTAAATGCGCCCTAGAGTTCAGTCCTGTATTCATGGTAAATTCTTGATTATAAGATGTGTAAAGTAGGGTACAAATGATTCCTGTGATTACTTATATTCTAGGATCTAAGGGATAATGTTTACTGCTTGGTTTGAGAAAAAACTGGCGGGGGACCCCTAATAATCTGAGTAGGCCAGACAAAATGGTTTGTTTCTTGTGTGGGGGATCATCTTCTTCAATGTAAAGACCTCCTCAAATAAAACTCGCAGCTAATGACAAGAAAACCAAAACGGGTAAAAAGTTCCCTCCTCTCCCCAGGCTGCGAGTCTGTGCAATTGGCAGTCATAACTCTGCAACATAAAATTTCACAAATTACCGATACCAGTTATTACACAGATTTCTAAAGAAATCGTCTACACTAGTTTTTTTTTCCACACAACTTTCTTATCTAACTTGCTTCACTCCAACACCTTTAACTCACGCGTCAGATGATCAAGAAGATTAATAAAAAAAAACACATTTTGCAGTAATTTTTGTGCATAAAATACATTTGTTTATTGGGTACAGTAAGTAAATGCGAATAAATAAAGAAAGATTTTTTTAAAAAAAAAACACCAAACTTGTATTATCAAACAAAGCAGGTAAGGATAGCAGCCCACGATTTAATAAAAAATGTGCAAAATAATTATTTGGTATTTTCACAACACGCAAAAACTTCTTTATATAAAATATATAAAAATATTTATTTCACAACAATACGTTTTATGAAATGTTTATAAAATACAATTGTCTCTGGAATGTTGTCGTTTTCGTAAGATTCTATCCGATAATAACAGTCATACATTGTATCAAAATAAATTAAAAGCCATGTTTGAAATCAAATATCATAGAGCTCCACAGCTATTCAACTCACAATAATGTGCAGTACATACAAGAGAATCACAGAGCTATTTTGTAGTAAAATGAATACAATATCTGTTACATCCAGAAGTGCAGTGCAAAGCTCCACAGCAAAAATGTAACAGAAATTTGTTACGTGTGTACGTTTATCACAGAGCTCCACAGCGATAAAACTCACAGTGATGTGCTTTGTGTGTGTATGTATGAAAGAAGACTCACACAGCGTTAGTTACTAAAGTGGGAATTGCTGGGGGTTTAACCCCTTAAGGACACATGACGTGTGTGACATGTCATGATTCCCTTTCATTCCAGAAGTTTGGTCCTTAAGGGGTTTAAAGTGAATTTACAGTAAATTTCAATTTTAGGGCCAAAATATCTATAGTATTTGAAAATGTCTCTAGGTCAGCTATGTTTCCAGTTTGTCTATTGTGGTGTAAATTTTAAAATACACTTTGAATTCCTGACAATTATCACTTGTAGCAATTAACCCCGACAACCATGGGTAGCTTCCGGAATAACAATATGCCAAGCAAGGAGCTGGGTGGCGGGATGTAGTGGTTATGGTGTTTATAGAGTGCCATTTTAATTTACTGTGGTAGGTTGACAACCTCAGATTTTTATTGTGTAGCTCAAGGTGGAATACAAACCTAAGTTTGCAGTGTTATGGATGGATAGCACACGGTCATACAGAAACACGTTTGTTTCCTGCCAATAAGAGGGGGTGTTCGCAGTCTGCAGCTCGTCCAGTGGAAAATTTCATTTTCTTATTGTTCCACAATCTGAGATAAAAAATTCCTTCCAAGAAACGTTTAATCGTCTAGGAATTCAGGGAGCTGTGAATCAAATTCAAACAACAAGCTGTAACAGAAAAAAAGCCCATTGGTACATAAACTCGCTCTACCCACTCATCGAATAATAATGGAGACCGGGGACTAACCAATTATAAATCACAGATTTTCTTCCAAGTTAATGAACTGCTCTGGCTCTGATATTCTGTAAAGTGAAAGGCATGACGCATGATTGAGAATCTTTAATAGAATAATTATAATTAAATAGTTTTTTTTAGTGGATGCTCTACAATATTTCTGCAATGCGTCAGAAAGGCGCTCCGTTAATATGAGCCCAATAATTAAAACGATTCGCTAAAACGGAATTGAAATAAATCAGTAGTTTAATAGTGTAAGCCAGTTTTTAGCAGATAGAGCTGTCTTTTAAAACTTTATATTGATCCTGAAATTCTGTTTCTCCCTAAAAGTGATCCCTTCTACCATTACCAATACAGAGTAAACATGCTAGCCAATAATAACGTTTTTAATAGCACTTTAATGTTTTTAAAATTGGTTTAATACAAGACATAACTGCCCCCCTCGATATATAAATGATCTGCAGTAGACTTATCTAAAGTGCCACTCTAAACCAGGGCTGCTTAAAAGGTAGAACCCCAGATGTTTTAAAACTACAGCTTCCATGATTCTTTGCTCTTCTAAAGGCATTCCAAAGGCTGCAAAGCATCATGGGAGTTGTAGTTCTACAACATCTGGGGATCTACATTTTGGGAACCCCTGCTCTAAACACTATAACCACTTCAACTTATTCCAGTGTTTATGGTTGTTAGGAGTCTGGGGGCAGGCCCTCAGGATTTTAGTAAAACCATTTTCAAATGGTTTGACGAGAAACAGGATTTCAGGAACCCAAAGTTCAACTTATCCACTGGAGATCCCTTGCGCTTCACTTCCTTATTATATGTCAAAACCATTTTTATGGTTAGACGGCGCAGTGCACGTTACAGAGTTGCAAAGTTGTGATGAGCTGAATGGGTTTTTACCTTTCAAACTTAAGGTTGAAAAAGCCGAATGTGTACAACCAAATGAACAATTATGATGGCCACAAAAATAAAATTATTAAAAAGTAGGATTATATTTTTCCTCTTGTGGTAAGGCTTACCTGGGCGTTGGTGCTTCTGTTCGAGTACAATCTGATTTATTCACGTAAATATTTTCTATCGTCTCCAAAGAATTTATCAACAAGTTTTCGAAGAGGGTATGCATGACATTTGATTTCCAGGCCTCTTCATAGTTGCTGAGTGCTCCGTTTTTCATGGTGTCCTTGTGCAGAGCCTGAATAATAACAATAGAAAAAAAGAAATATATGATGCTACACTCATATGGAAAGAACTACAGTATTACTCAAACGTTCTAAAGGATTCTATCTCGGTAGCTCTCCTGACACAGCTGACCTTTCTGGCCAACCGACAGTCTTACATACCACCTTACGGGCAAATTGTTGAGATACCATCATGTTCAACTCCGACGCCGTTGTTGACCATTGACCAAGAAGTCGCAAAAGAGCCCATTAATGGAGATCTCACCTGGTAGACCATTAGTAATATTTCAGGAATTTAGGTTATTAAGATGGGGTTGATCAACCAAAAGAAGGGTGCCACCTAAAATTTACAAACTGAACATATGTTCTGACTCTGGGGAGACGTCAAGTCTTATATTCAAAATGTTTTTAACTGAATTCGGAATTAAGGTGTTAAAACAGGGGTAATGCACAGCTTGGTGTATAGCTATAAAGTGCTGGGAATTGAGGGAACGTGGATAGACGGTAGCTGCAATGATTCCATTCTTCGTGATTATTTTGCATTATGCTAGAGATCCCGGGAGGAGCTTTTGAGTAACAACAATACCATACCAATGGCAGAATTTGGCATGCCACATTGATTGGACTATACATTTTATTTAAAGTATCTCTGGCCATATATTGTCTTATTTGTGCCCATTACACGGATTTTACTACGAGAGAGAAGAAATGACTTTATCTTTCGGCTGTTCTTTCTGAAGACTCAAACAAATATTTACCGAAATGTTAATTCGTTTCTGTAGTTTACTGTGGGCTGCCCTCAGCTGTCAATCAGAAAATAAAAATAAAAAGTGATACCTAGAAATACATGAGTTATAAAATATTCCATAAAGTTAAAACACAATAACTTTAAAACAGGACAAGTTTTCTATAAATATATAGACTGATTGCGATATAGAATGTCATTAAGCAAAAACAAACATATCGCAAAGCCCATTTAATCGTCTTTGGGAGTGTTTATAATCATATAATTTGCTCCCAGGTTAAGCTGTTATAAGTAGCTGTGTGATAAACATTGCACAGTTTAACCTTTAGCTAAATCTCTTATTTGGCAATCTTTAAGTATATAATCTGACTTTTTCCTTATGCAAAGCCAATGTATACAAAACATATCTCTTCCTGAAAGCTAGACAAACACATTTAGAGGTTTCATGAGAGGTTCAGAGAATGAAAATAACTCCTCATGTCTGACCTCCGCTAAAGCAGCAGAATTATACTAATGATCGGGGATCGTAGGTCAGATCACACATTCTATTAGATCATGATAAGCGTGTGTCTTATAATTGAATAGCAGTTCTCCCATCGACTTCTATGGGGTACGTGGCATTCAGCTACAAGAGATAAGTCTATCACTTCTAATTGAATTCGTTCACACAGTGATTACATTGAATTATAACCATTCTGTTATTAACAGACAATGAGGGTATTTTTGGAAGGTGTACGCGATCAGTTCTTTATTACTTGGGTTTTCAGCGTTGAAAAGAAAAATACAGGTTGCAACAGAGAATATGGGGATATGAGTGGTACATATAAGGGAGAATACCATCTAAAAGAGTGAAGTTTTATAACTTTATTGGAAACCTATGACTGACCCTAAAAGAACCTGGGAATCCTGGGTTGAACTGTGTGAACTGTGTGAAAAAAGGAGTTCGGAATTGACAGATGGAACATACGGGAATGAGCATCATTTTTTTTTTTAAATTCTTTATTTTGTTCGTGCAGATATTGTACATGTATATTAGCTCTGCCACATCAGCTGGTGCAAACAGGTTTGAATTCACATGGTAACAGTAGTATGGCATAAAAAAAAAAAAATTGCACTTTTTTTTATATATATAGGGAAATTCACAAGATTATTTTGTTCGCTTTAAGGTTAACTTTTGATACGTCATACGTTTGTTGCATTTTTAATAAAAAAAAAGGAAAATAAAAGATTACTAATTTTGGCAGCTGTCGGCTTATGTTTAGTCAGGAGAAATAGGTACACCCATTTGCTTAAGTAGTAAGGACATGGAGATGGATATTAATAAACCCCTTATTGTTAGACCTAACTTGTAATTTGTAGTGTTGTGTGGTATTGAGGTGCCTTTTATTCTATACAGTGGGAGCAAAGAGACATCCCTTTCCAATTATGAGAATAATGTGTGATGTAATTAAGGCTTATCTGTCTGACATAACATCAGTATGACTTTACTGGGCGCATGTTCAGTACAAGTTAAAGATTGGGGAAACAAGGTGTGACATGTGACAGGGTAATGCATGCTGTAATAATGATGTCCTGCAGGTACCCATCCCGATGCCTGTTATAGGGTAGAGCAACCCAGCGGTCGCTGACAGGCAATTGTACTTGACCTCATATAGCTATAAGCCCATGGGTATAGGAGTAATTATTAGCCCATTAGAAACATATAAGCATGCTATACCGTGCCCAATGTATAGATGGGATTATTAGATGGGATCTGCCCCATCCCACGGACCCTCCAATGGAATATTACATCAATTTTTGTTTTGTCAAAAGGAGGTAGAGCAGCAAAATTAAATTCCAAGGGGTAGAATTGCAAAAGAAAAATAAAGCAGTGGTTCAGATGGAGGAAAAAGAAATGTTCTACACGTTTAAAATGATATCACGTTTAATACATAGTACTGGCATTAAATTTGTTGGGGAGGGGCAAGGTATTACAAAACAAACCTGCTCAGCGTTGTGGTTAATGGTTTTAACCTTGCTAATACTTTCAAGGTTATTCACTAAATTGTGAATTGCTGGTAAATCAAAGTGAATGTCAAATTTTAGGCCAACATGGCTGAATTGTGAGAGTTCTCCAAGCCAGTTATGTTTTTAGTTTTTTTTTTTTTTTTACCTACAATTTGAAACACACTTTAAATCCCTGATGAATCACAGCTTAGTGAAAAACAAGATAATAGGAGTTATGTCAATTAAAAACTTAAATAATCTCTCAAAAAGAACATTAAACTTACCATAAAAGATTGAGAGACGTGACAAGACTGAATACCTCTCCCATTTCCATTATTTCTTTTTAATTTCTTATATTCCTTTATAGAGTCCTGAATTATGTTAGTTATTAGTTCATCAGCTAAATCCTCCACAAGTCCATTTGGGCTGCCATTTTGTTTTTCCAAAGTTGACGGACTGGAACATGTAATGCTTATGGGAGGAGAATAGTTTTCGTCTTGCTTTTCTTTGGTTTTTAATGCATATTCATTGTTACTAGTTTTTGGTTGTTTTCGTTGAACAATTCTAGTACATTTCCAAATGGCTTCGTGAATAACCTTAGCTATGAGGTCTTCACAAATCCTTAAGACCAACGTCTGCTTTTTGTCTCCCAACGTTATTTGCACTTTAGTTTTTTTGCTGCAGATCATGTTTTCTTGCAAATCCCAAGTTGGTTCTTTGTCCTCCTCACCTATGATGTCCTCATTTTCAGTGTTTAGGCCCCTTGGGCGTATATCGAAATCTTTGAAATTACTTTTGTGTGAATGAAGACATGATCTAAATGTATTACCTTCTTCAACAGGATATGTAACATTTCCTTTGCTTTCCTTCTCCTCTGGTTCTTTTGGGGAATATGACCTACTACCACTTGGATTAGAGTTCTTATCAAAAGGCTGATCATCACCTTCATCATCATTGTCAGTGATATTTTCAGAGATTGACTTATCATCCCCCAATAAATGTGTTATTTGCCGTGGTCTTACAAAAACACCACATTTCATAGGACATTTAAAATAAGTTATTCCTTCATATGTTCCATTGTGGTCACCTTCTGGTTTGTCAAGAGCCACTCCAGCCCAATAGCCTTCTTCAAAAGCAGTCAGCCCTTTAAATTTTAGAGTACCTGGCTTTGAAAGCTTTACCAAAACTCGGTCAGCAAGATCAAACGTAAACAAAGGGTCATTGAAGTCTTCTTCCGCTTTGGATAACGTTAGAAAAGGCTTATCAATTTTAAAAGATTTAGACAAATTTTCTTTTCCCACATCTTCTGTAGGAGACATAGACAATTTTTGGTCATTGAAGTAACCTATGCTGTCTCGGCTTAAGTCTGCCGATGGAAGAAGCATTTCCTCTGGTAAACCATGCTCATGTGATAAATGCATCTCATCAATTATACTCCCCTCCAAACTACTTTGCATGCTTTCATTGGAAGAAAAAACTATTTGTTCTGGTGGTGTAGGAAAATCGTAGCTGTCGACATCGTTACTTTTAATTGACTCAACATCTTCCGGTATAGAGGGTAGGTCTTCGCTGGGGTATGAGTTATCCTTTTTTGCAGAGTATAAGTCTGCACTTTCGTATGAAAGCATTTCATCAACTGGAGACAAAATTTCTGACAAGGCATCTTCAATAGGTTTCAGATCTTCATCAGTGATGAATGTGACATTTTCCTCACTCTGAAGTGTGAAGCTTTTAATCTGAAATAAATCTTTTGAAGATATAGCTTGGGATGGCACCATCTCAATTTTCTTGGAGATTAGTTTTTCTTCTGTAAAAGATAGTCTTTCATTAGTTTCTTTCAGTTGAACTGTGGAGTCAGTAGAACAGATTCCACCAATATCAATAATATCTTTTGGATTCACCAAAGACATTTGTCCTGTGTTTGTGACTCCATTAGTGCCCTTTTTTTCAATTAAATATTCTCTGCTGTTGGTGTTTGTGTCGGTCTCCGACAAGTCGGAGGATGTTGGGAAGGATTCGGATGCCAAAGGAGCTATTTTAGGTTTTATCTCTGTGTTTTTCATTACTTCTGTATTTTTGGGGTCTTGGATTGAAATTATATGATCTACAAGCTCTTCATAGTCTTCAAGTTGACCCTTTCCACAATCATTTTTTTCAGCTTGTACTAATCCGGTTGTGTTATGCTGTGCCAATACATCCTTTTGATTAATGTCTGGTAAAAAAGTAGATGGGTCCATGGAAATCTGACCTTCCTGTGTCCCAGAGGACCTGTCATTTGATCTGAAGGATAAAGGTTCTCTAGTTGATATTGGGTCTTCAAAATCGTCACTGTGTACTTTACAAGGAAGTTCACAGGGTTCCATATCAAACACCTCGGAATCTCCACTCTCGGTGTCTTGGGCCTCTTCTGCTTTGTCAGATCCAGAAACTGAACTCTCAGAAATGTGGATGAGTTTTGCAGAAACCTTTAGAAACTCTGCGAGTGGATGCCCGTGTCCAGCATTTCCAGCTGCCTGGGTGAACTCATTAGAAGTTGCTGCAGCTGAACAATCTGATAAAACACGCGGGTTTTCTTCCATGTGAATAATCTGGTTATTATGTTCTGATTGCAATGCATTATGGTCTGGATGTTCCACGTCTCGATTACCATGGGCAAAGTCTGCAAATTATTACAAATGTTATATCTATCAGTACAGAACAAGGGGAATGCAACTACAGAGAATAACTTTGAGGTGTATATCACTTTAAGAACTAAATATAAAAATACCTTTTAGGATAAAGTGTAATTTTACTTTAAGCAGTATCTTTTATAATGAAGGCAGCAAGATACATTTCAGTACTTGGGAAGTAAAGTATTTTGTAATAAAGCAGGTAGCATGCAGGGTATTTTATATTGAAGCAGGTTGCAAACAGATAACTTGAAATTGAAAGGGAAAGATAAGTTAAGGGCCAATCCGGTATCGGGGGATAGGAGAGGTCAGCAGGCGTCTGCTGTCAGGTGCGTGGGCCGGGAATTCTATCGGCGAAACCCGGAAGTAACATCGAGGGAATCGCCGATTGGTAAGTATGACAACAAAGTAGTTCTATCATGGTTATTCAATACAGTGTGAATTTTACATTGCAAGCCACAATAGCCGAAATTGACACATTTTCGAAGTCGGCTACATTTCAGTTCGACTATTTTGTCTAAAATGTAAAATCTGCTTTGAATCCAGTTTAACTTAATAAAAATATTTTTTATAATAAACCCTGTAAAGCTTAATAGTTTTTAACATCAAAATAAACCTAATTATTCTGCCGGATACTGGGCTACTTGCTAAACAAGCTGAGTTGCGGAATTCATTTAACGAGTCCTCTACCATCTCTTCTGTGAAGTTACCCCCTCTAATTGGCAGAGGTAGCGCTTTTATCCTATTTCAAATTACTTTTAGTGAAGTTTTTTTTATCCTCAATACAAAACAGTTGCAAGAAAAAAAAATGCAGATTGCATGAACAGTGTAGGAAATGTACAATAAACAGGATAACAACTGAGCAGTGCTATTTTAATTATAGAAATGTCATTAGTGATAAAGGAATTTGGAATGTCTCTGACTGGAATCGGCAATAAATTAGCAAAATACTTATATGGCAATAGCTAATTCTTACTTTGTTGGTCATCCTCCTCTTCCCCAGTTCTGTCAGTGTCTGTCACGTGTACATCGAGACCCTGATTTGTCCTGAAATCACATTATATCGAGTGATGTAACTTTTTATATTAATACAGTGCAGACAGTTAGATACGCCACATTCCAAGCCTAGTGTGAATGTCACTACCCAGATGGAACCTTTCCTCCAGCGTAATCGCTATATGCAGAGAGCAATGGGAGGGAGCAGATAGCCGCTAGTTATACACGGGTGTAAAAATACAAATACAGACCACAGTCCATTTGCACCCCGTTTATAGCAGCGAGAGGAGGACTTGTGCGGCCCCTGGTAGTACAAGTGTCTCACCCATGTTTCCTCTAATGCATGTTATTCCAGATATAAATTACATCTGTATTACTACACATGCCAAGACGGACTGAGGGAGAGAAATCTGTGCTGTCAGGGGAACAGATCCCTCGGGAATTGGCCTAAAGGGGCACTGTAGGCGCCCATATCAATGAATCGCAAGGAAGTGGTCGGTCTGGGTGCAGTGGCCCTGCCATTTAGTTGACACAGCAATGTTTTCATTGCAGGACAAACCTCTAGTGGCTGTATTCATGACAGCCACTCGGAAGAGCTTCTGCTGCAACAAATGAGTGCGACGTCATCCAAGGAGGAATTATATTCAATGTGTGACACTCACTGTGCATGCGCTTCTCGTCCCCAACGTATTTCTATGAGACGCATTAAAGAGGACGAGGAGATGTCAAAGGGGAGGAGTCAGCATGATGTCGTGGAAGGTGGATCAGGTGACTGCAGGGACTGGATCTTGGCAATGGAAAAAAGGTGAATAAAACCCCTTCAACCATTTTTTTCTAATTATCTTTAGGGGGCCTTCCACAGGTATGTATTCCCAACATTACAGCGTTCCTTTAAAATATACTGGGTTCCTTCCCTGTCTTCTAGATTGTAAGCTCATTAAGTCCTCAACAACCTATTGTTCCCTTAAACATCTGTAACAGTTTGCTGTAAAACCCTCATATTAAGTGCTGCAGAATATATCGGTGCCATATATTATGCCAATAAAATAACACAACCTTACTAATTAACCCAAGTAAGGATGGGGGGGGACCCCACCTGTTACAGTGCCCAGTAAGACAGTGCACATCCCGTGAGCACAACGCACAGCCGCTGATAAATCAAGAAACATGCGCAGATAAACTGGAACAGAATAAATACTCATTTACAGCGAAAATTATTTGCACAAAACGTGTCCCGTATTTACCCGTTTTTTTCCTGAGAATCCATTTTAAACGCAGCCGGAATTCCAGCAACTTCTAACTCCTTATCATCGGCTGAAAGCTGTTTTTTGTTATTTGGTAAAAAAAAAAAAAAAAAAAAAAACATATTATTAGCGCAAGCTAAAAAGAAGTAGATACGTGTTCTTCTACAAACAAAAATACAAATAAAATTATTACTCATAATGCTCTGGAGTGAATGTACATTTAACTTCCTACCTAAACATCTCGTTACGTTGTACAGCAGTGAACACGTACAGTGGCGTACACACAACCCATGGGGCCCCGGTGCGAAAACTGATCTGTGGGCCCCCCCCCCCCCTGCTTACTCTGCGCGGGCTGGGGCCGCAACACATTGCGGGCGGGCACCTGGACGCAGGGCTGCGACCCGTGCGACCGCGGTATGTACGCCAGTGCATGCATAAACACATACACTTAAAGGACCACTACAGACACCCAGATCAAATCAGCTCAATGAAGTGGTCTGGGTGCCAGGTCTCTCTAGTTTTAACCCTGCAGCTGAAAACAGCAGTTTCAGAGAAACTGCTATGTTTCACTGAGGGTTAATCCATCTCTAGTGGCTGTCTCATTGACAGCCGCTAGAGGATTTTCTGCGATTCTCACTGTGAAAATCACAGTGAGAAGACGCTGAACGTCCATAGGAAAGCCACGCATGTGCATTCGGAGCTGAGAGGCGGATCGGGACGGAGAGATCCCCAGCGCCAAGGGAGCCCGGCGCTGGAGAAAGGTAAGTGCTTTAGACACACACACACACACACACACACACTCTCATGAACAGACGCACACATTTACTGACAGACACACACTCAGTGACAGACGCACACAAACATACTCAGTAACAGACACACACACTAACACTAACACACTCTAAAACTAACACACTCACTAACACAATCACTAACACAATCACTAACACACTCACTAACACACACTCACTCACTAACACACTCACTCACTAACACACACAAACTAACACAAACTAACACTAACACACACTAACACACTCACTAACACACTCACTAACACAATCACTCACACACTCACTAACACAATCACTCTCACTAACACACTCACTAACACACTCACTAACACACACACTAACACACTCACACTAACACACTCACACTAACACACTCACACTAACACACTCACACTAACACACTCACACTACCACTAACACACTCACACTACCACTAACACACTCACACTACCACTAACACACTCACACTAACACACTCACACTAACACACTCACACTCACACTAACACACTCACACTCACACACTCACACACTCACACTCACACTAACACACTCACACTCACACACTCACACTAACACACTCACACACTCACACTAACACACTCACACTAACACACTCTCACTAACACACTCACACTAACACACTCTCACTAACACACTCTCACTAACACACTAACACTAACACACTAACACTAACACAAACTAACACTAACACTCACTAACACTAACACACTCACTAACACTAACACAAACTAACACTAACACTCACTAACACTAACACACTCACTAACATTAACACACTCACTAACACACACACTCACTAACACTCACACACTCACATTAACACACTCACATTAACACACTCACTAACACACTCACATTAACACACTCACATTAACACACTCACATTAACACACTCACATTAACACACTCACATTAACACACTCACATTAACACACTCACTAACACTAACACACTCACTAACACTAACACACTCACTAACACTAACACACTCACTAACACTAACACACTCACTAACACTAACACACTCACTAACACTAACACACTCACTAACACTAACACACTCACTAACACTAACACACTCACTAACACTAACACACTCACTAACACTAACACACTCACTAACACTAACACACTCACTAACACTAACACACTCACTAACACTAACACACTCACTAACACTAACACACTCACTAACACACTCACTAACACACTCACTAACACACACACTCACTCACTAACACTCACACAATCACTAACACACTCACATTAACACACTCACTCACACTAACACACTCACTCACACTAACACACTCACTAACACTAACACACTCACATTAACACACTCACTAACACTCACTAACACACACACTCACTAACACTCACTAACACACACACTCACTAACACTAACACACTCTCACACACACTCACTAACACTAACACACTCTCACACACACTCACTAACACACACACACACGTTTTTTCTGGGTTTTTTTTAATTTAATCCCCCCAGCCTCCTTACCTGTGTGAGAGCTGGGGGGATTCCCTGGGGTCCAGTGGTGTTGCTGGTCACCCGGCTGGCGGGCGCGCGAGGGAGCACTGTCCCCTGGGTGCCCCCTCTTCAGCTCCCTCGCGCGCCGCGTACTGATGCCGGAGCCGGAAGATGACGTCATCTTCCGGCTCCGGTTTCAGTGCGGTGCGCGAGGGAGCTGAAGAGGGAGCACCCAGGGGACAGTGCTCCCTCGCGCGCCCGCCAGCCGGGTGACAGCAGGGCCAGCCTCGGGGGGCCCGGAGGTGGCCGGCTCCTGGGCCCCCCAGCAGAAGAGGCTGGCCCTGTGGGTACATACCGGGTCGTAGGGGCGGCCGGGCCCCCTGGTGGGCCGGGCCCGGTCGCAGCCGCGACCCCTGCGACCCTGGTATGTACGCCACTGAACACGTAGCTATTTAGACTGACGAATACATCTGGCTTAAATCTTTGTCTATCACAGAGGTAGCCAAAAAACAAGATTCCCAGCTGTTCCAAAACTACAGCTAGTTATTGTTTTATCAGCTGTAAATCTAGCAAAGAATCGTGGGGGTTGTAGTTCTGCAACAGCTCAGAATCTTCTTCCAGTAACTCTAGGTCCTGCACCTTCATAGGAAAGGAACGTTTGGTGTTAGAGAAAATGAACAAGTCAGTAAAATACTTTTATTGCAAAAGAAACAGAAGTCTGAATGTGTTTGGCTTACTCAAGAAGATTTTATAGGCATATACCGGTGGACAGTCCTGCATTGATTGTCTAATAACATTTCCCCTTTAATTGATAATAAAAATTCCCAGTCTGTAGCAACAGTCAATATCAACCGCGCAGGGCTCTGTGTTGGTACCTGACTTTTTTACTGATAAATCGCACGGGTTTAAAGGAGCCTATTTATAGTCACAGCCTGTTCCCTCTTATGTAGATGAATGAATAATGTGTGTGTATGAATAATGTAAAATAAGGAAATACAGCTGCCAGTCCTGCCTGTAAATGATTGCACAGTTTTCTCTCCGCCGTCGGAAACTTGTGATGGTGTTTTCTTAAATTATTCTCAACAGCTTCCATCATTGGTTCTTCCATTCCTGATGAAGGATAGCCCTCCGCAGCCCCATCTGTAATGCATAATGTAGATTATTACTGCTTTTAACTTTCCCGTCCAGCAATCTTGGTTAATAATTTTATTTATGCAATAGGGGTGGTGATAAATTCGTTCAGATGCATTCCATTTATCATACAGATTTATGCAGAAATCCGATTCATGCAAAGCGCAGTGTTATTTGCATATATATACATACAGTAACTTAGCCGTTTAAAGCCTCGCTCCGATAGGCTGTAGATTTTGAGCTATATCCAATCAGAGGCAAGCACACATTTTCTAATAAATAATTCAATTATTAAAATGGCAAAAAAAAAAAAAAAAAAAAGAGTATACACTGATACTTGTGGTATATTCTCTTATCCAGCCGGATCCTGTGTGAGATTAACATATAATGTAATTTATCCACAAGATAATGGTACGTGAAATATTCAACACAATCACATATTACCAATTCATAAATTCAGATGGAACTATATCCCATACATTTCCATGTAAACTCCAATTGTCTGCCCTTGCTGTTGCTCCGAACACTGATGGAATTTCAATTTGTGACTTTTTTTTTTTTTGGCTAACAAAACCTACAGGGACGTGTACATCTACATAATTCTATGGCAACATTAATAAATAAAAAATAGGCCCTCTAATTGCAAAAGAGTTTCCTGCCCAAAGATTGTTTGTTATTTGAAATATTATTTTTTAAATAAAAGGATCATGTGGACTTTATAGGTACAACATATTCCCACGTTGTGCATTGATGCTAGCCCCAACAGATGCCTGATCACTTTAATATATTCCACGCGACAAAGGTCAGGTTATCACGGTCTGCCATTTATTGTTGTTGGTACTACTAACACAGAAGATACTCAGTACTGATAACGCCAGTGTACTCGCTTATTTCTATCGCCATCTGCTGTTATCATGTCTTCTGCAAAAAAACTAATCTCAGCACCTTGGTGTCTTGGTAAGGTTTCTTTATGCATGTTTCTGTCTTCTGCTGGCGACACATCCGGAAGAGGAATGCTGTAAAAACATAGAACAAATATGAGGATGGACCTTGCGAGTATACAAACTAGCGATCCTTTGGAAAAATATATATAAATAGGACATTTAAGGTGCCAGCACCCCAAACATTACGTGTACGAATCACTTCACTTTAAAATGAAGATCGGGAGGCAAACCACATCATATGTAACTGCTTGGATAAATACAGTTGACTGAAATATTCAGAATTATCCTTAACGACGTTTTAATTCATCCAAAACAGATCCTGGGTTTCTTTACAACATTCTGCACATCTTGGGTTCCATGTGGAACTCTTGAAAAATAGCTATATGATAAATAATATCCTCGTCATCAAAAATAGCTTCATGTGGGTAAACATAGATATATATATATTAGCCCAATATTACTGAATATAGCTAGATCTATTAGTTCCATGTCAATAAATATTGCTAGATCTTTTAATTTTTTTATTTGTATTATTTTATATTAAATGAGTTTATTGTACAAACGATACGGTACAAGAAAATACAGTATTCTGAACATGGTATGCAGGAGCCAGCATTAGTACATTATAATACTTTTACATCTTAACATTCACAGTAGTATGCTTGACTGCCTCTTCCGAAGTTGTGTGACTGTGTGTGTTGTTTCGAGTTACAACCTGGTAATTGTGGGGGTGGGTGAGGGACTGGTGTTGGAAGATGGGTCTGCATAAAGGCCTAAACTCCTGGTGTCGTATTGTGCAGATATCTACACCATCTGCTCCACACGTGAGTGTAGGTTTGGTAGGTATGTGTCAGGGAGAAGCATATTTCCTACATACCCCTCGTGACTTCCACCTTCTGTATCCATTCCCTTAGGGTAGGCGGGTTCGGTTGTTACCAGAATAGTGGGATCATTTGGTTGGCTGCCGTTATGAGGTGAAAGAGTAGGGGTATATTGCTGGATCTTTTAGCTCCTTTCACCAAACATAGCTAGAGTCTTTCAGCTTGATATCATCAATCACAGCTATGTTTTTATGAAGAAGATACAAATCTGCACACTTCTTAGAAACAGGGCTGGCATACCCCTCTAGGACAATCCAAAGTACCAAAGGTCCATGCCCTCAAAGGTTTTAATAAAGCAGTTTTAGTGGAAAGTGCACATTACAAGCAGCAACGTTTTTACCTCACAATGAGGTCTTCCTCAAGCTAACATCTCAGTGAACAAAAGTAGTATTTATAAGACACGACAAACATTATGCATAGTAATAAAAATAATAATACCTTCCCGTACTTTCCCAATTAAAGGACCACTCTAGGCACCCAGACGACTTCAGCTTAATGAAGTGGTCTGGGTGCCAGGTACCTCTAGGATTAACCCTTTTTTTTATAAACATAGCAGTTTCAGAGAAACTGCTATGTTTATAATGAGGGTTAATCCAGCCTCCAAATCCTCTAGTGGCTGTCTCACTGACAGCCGCTAGAGGCGCTTGCTTGCTTCTCACTGTGAAAATCACAGTGAGAGCACGCAAGCGTCCATAGGAAAGCATTGTAAATGCTTTCCTATGCGACCGGCTGAATGCGAGCGCGGCTCCTGCCGCGCATGCGCATTCAGCCGATGACGTCGCGATCAAGATGGAGAGGAGGAGGAAAGCTCCCCGCCCGGCGCTGGAAAAAGAGGTAAGTTTAACCCCTTCCTCTCTCCAGAGCCCGGCGGGAGGGGGTCCCTGAGGGTGGGGGCACCCTCAGGGTACTCTAGTGCCAGGAAAACGAGTATGTTTTCCTGGCACTAGAGTGGTCCTTTAACTACAACCGGAGCCAGGGCAGTAAAAAAAAATCAAACCACACCATAAAGCGTGATGACCTAAGACGCTATGCGTCAAATGACGTGATGTACGGATGCCATTCGATGACATGAAATGCA
Source organism: Pelobates fuscus (assembly GCF_036172605.1). Lineage (NCBI taxonomy): Eukaryota > Metazoa > Chordata > Amphibia > Anura > Pelobatidae > Pelobates > Pelobates fuscus. The sequence goes on along the minus strand of NC_086325.1, from coordinate 159,781,225 downwards.
AAATGCTGGTGTTAACAGATTACATCCAGCGTAAGCAACACAGAGCGGACTTTATACTTTTCATGCATAAAGGTCACATCTTGTTGAGATAAAGAATGCATTTGGATATTCTTTATGTGTACAATTGATATGTTATTAAAAACAATTATGCAATGGTTGTTTTATAATGTTGTGCTCTCACACTTGTCCTCGACCTGTTGCCATAACTACTGAGATATTTATTTATTTTCAACATCACACGTTATTACGTGATGACGAGTGGTCACGATTGATTTTAATCTTTTTATTGAGGTGACGTCACAGAGCATTTTGCGTTTGATGCCATCGAATGGCTCCTTTGCCTCACATCATCTGATGTATAGCATCTTATTTCATTGCACATTCTGGGGCGTTTTTATTTTTGTTTGGTTTTACTGGCTATAGTGGAGACTAATTGGGAAGGCATGTGAAGGTATTATTCTTTAATTAGTTTTGATTATTATCCTCAATTAATATGTTTGTCATGTCTTATAAATGCTGCACTTGTTCACTGAGATTTTAGCTTGATGAAGACCTCATTGTGAGACTGAAAGGCTGCTGCTTGTAATATGCACGTTTCATTAAAACCGCCTTATTACACCCCTAAGTGCCTGGACCTTCTATGGATCAAACATCCATATTGGATCATACGTAGCTAAACATTTTACCTTCATGGCTGCAAAGATAGCAAGAAGCTTTAGCACAACGGTTTCACAATGAGCAAATTTTGGTTCCACTCGATGGACTGGACAAAGATTCCTAGTCTTGATCAATACCATATCTTAATTGACCATTAAAACAGGCATTGCTTATACAAATTTGCTGGAAATGGATCTGCCACTATTTGAAGACCGTCAACAAAAAGTTCAACATTAAACTTCAGCCATCTTAGGACTTATTGACGGGATGTCTTTGAGACTCACAGAGCCATTAACAGTCTTAAAGCTTAAATAAATGATTTTTTTCTCTCTGTTTTGTAAATGAAAGAGCGTAGAAATTGGGTACCTGCCACTGTCCGTCTGTTTTCTGTCTTCTACAAAATCATCATCATCATCTGCCAGGTGATCTGAAAGGTCAGCGTCGGTGTCTTGGTTTGACAGCACTGATAAAACTGCAGAACTGCACAAAGTATCATCGGTTATCTGTTCTTTGGAATCACCTGGAACCTACGAGAGGGAGGGAAGACCTCTGTTAAAACATCCCTTTAGTTTCAGACTTGGCGCTTTTCATATACAAAGTGTTCTGCTGCATGCTGGGAAACCAATTTAAAAAAACATAATTTAAAAAATTTAATGTGACTGGTATTCGTTAATTGATGGCGTGGTATCATCGATCTGGAATGGTTCATAGCCTCATGTGCTGGCAGTGTATTTGGCACTGCTGCGCAAACGCCAATGGTTACTCCTTCCTACATTTCCCAAGATATAGGTTTTTATTTAAAAACTGTAAATTTTGTTTTTAAAATAAAATCTCCCAAATATCCATATTAGACATTTTTACTTCTTATACATCATCTAATAGTGAATATTTCATGAAAAACAATAGGTAAAGAGGAAGGAGGGAAAATTTATTGTGCAGGTAGATATCACTTACCATTACAGGACTAACACACAATATATAGACATATATACATGCACAGCATTGATTTTTACTTTTTATGGTCTAGGTTACAGGTTTTACCCAATAGTTGCACCATCTGGTGACATCATTTACTATTCCCACCAGTGCACACCATGTGTACCTGCTGAGTTGCGCATGCACTGTACAGCTTCTTCTTCATATGGGCCGCTAACTGTTGGATCCGCAAGACGTCCTTCTGCTGCTTTAAAAGCAACTTCCTCTCCTGATGGGCTGCCTTGTAGATATTACTCAGGTGTCTTATTTCTGCCTTTAAACAGAAAAGGAAAAATGTACCTTTAATATAGGTCGTCTTCCCATTGGAAAGGAGTAAAGCTTAGATAATATGATGTAATGTCCGACATCCTAGATCATTGTTGTATCATGTCTTGAAATAAGCTAGTTTGTCAGAGTAGACTCCTGATGTATCAAGATGAGATAAGTGGAAGATCCTTCCATCAGAAAGAAGATCTCAGAAACTGAAGATGTTTCTGCCTGGAATGGACGGTCTGGAAGGATTCCAACCATAGTACATGCTGCCCCAATGTCAGAAGAATTATGTACCTGCTCTTGCTTCAGGTTTTCTTGAATCTTGTGTTCCAGTTCCAGAATTTCTTCTACGTTACCGTGCTCATTGTTCAGCTCTAAACATCTAGAAAGGACCAAACATATTTAGAAATGGTGAATGAAGAATTTACCTTTCTTCTTTGGTGATAAGTAAAAATAATTATGGGCTGCCAAAATCCAAACCGAATCTACCAATTTCTCCACTGGAACAGAAATTGGAGATCTTTAAATCTAGAACATTCTAGGTTGCTGAACAAAACACAAGTTTTCTATGAATAAACATCTTACTTTCTTCGATGTTCCAGCAGTGCAAGCTCGGCTCTTGTCTTCTCCTTGAGTGCCTCCTCGCGGAGTCTCAGTAGGGCTGTCTGGTGTCTTGCCCGTAGTTCTTCTTCCCGCAGATACTGCTGTGCCATCTCCAGGCTATAGCGGCTGAACATATTGGGGGTACCATAAAACTCACTTATTTCACTCCACTACAGAGACACAAAAACAAAAATGTAATGACTTGCTTTACTCTCCAAAGATCTACTGTCTCATAGCTAACAGATATTGGGGAAGCATGACACAGTGAGGTTTGACTTTGTGTGGTCAACATGCCACTTATATCTGAAATGTACCATTCTTTTTTGTATTTTAATTGTTACTTGCAATTCCAAATGTAGGGCTCATAACTAGGCTTGCTGCAATCAGTTACTCACAAGCCCATAATCACTAAAATGGTTGTCAGTAATATCCACAACTACTGGCTGTTGCAAAACATAACTGTTAGCGAGTGGTTATTAGCGGCTGCTATCAATTTTAACATCATGCATAGAGATTAAATACTAAGTGACTCCTGGTTTCCATGCTAAATGGCAAAAAATATTCCCAGTCACTATCTGAGTAAAAATTGCACCTTCTGTATCCAAGTATAAAGAGAAAAATACATTTTAACCACTGAAAACTGTCAAGACATCCTATTCAATTTTTCTTTTTTTAAATCTATGTTTAAGTGAATTTAAGGGTTACTTCAGGCACCATGAGCACTTCATTGACTTGAAGTGATCATGGTGCCTGAAGTCTGCATGTGCAGCATTTTGCATTGAATTGCTGCCCATATACCAGACAGCCACTAGAGGGACTTCCGTGTTCTTAGAACACGAAAAGTGTTTTAAACGATGCTGGACGTCCTCACGCTATACATGAGGACCTCAAGCGTCACCGGAATTCCCATAGGAAAGCATTGAATAACAATTGAATAATGCTTTCCTATGGGGAGGTCTAATGCATGCCGCGCATGCGCATTAGGTCTCCCCCACCGGCTGACGAGGGCGGGGGAGGAGCTTGACCCAGCGCCGAGGGACATCTGCGCTGGATTCAGGTAAGTCACTTAACCTCTTCAGCAGCAAAGGGAGGGGGCACTGCAGGGTCCTGCAGTATGTTTTCCTGGCACTGGAGAGTCCCTTTAAACTCTAGTTCCGGATTGGGTAATGCCAATTCTGTGCATATTCCTCTCAGCCACTAAATGGCTGGTGGAATCAAATAAAAATAGCCAAGCTGAGACTATATTTAAGTTGGAGAAGTCTTTAAACTCTGCTATATCTTTGCATTAATCTTGCAATCCCATTTTCAATTCTGTACAGTTTGCTGTTTAGTAAATAAACCCTTAAAGGGCAACGTGCTTAGATGATCACAGGTGAAGTGCACATGCACTGAGTGTAACCTTGTTGTGTCCTGGTAGAGTCATCACAGTAATTAATGAGTAAACACTATTTTATGAAAGATGGTAGTCACAAGTAATAATCGGTATGAGTGCAGGCAGACATGAGTAGTACATAGACACTAAAAGCAGGATTGGATCATCGGGACCTGCCTGTAATTTGTAGCAGCGAAGCTCTATCGTTGGCATTATCGATAAAAAACCTTCTCATCAACAAGCATGGAAACAAGCCCACGGTATGTTCAGCTGCTCCCAACAACCTTAGCATGTGTGGATAAAGGCAAAGTGAACCTTCCACATTATCTGACCAGCTGGCAATTTGTTTGGCAACCAGACGAGGCCACGCTAAAATAGTTAGTCAAAATAGGACCACAACCAATTCAATTATCTATAGTAATTAGGGTGCTCAGAGGACTCCTTTAAATGTTATTCCTATATTTATTTATTTTTATTTCCCCAGCTTTTATTCATGTAAACTGTAGATAAGATGTTGCTGTTGGCTGCATGTAAATGTGTATATTTGTAGACACATTTGGCAGCGCAATGTATAGATTGCGAAGTATTCGCACCTGAAACTGAACTTGTTATGCTCACATTTTATGAACATTTTTAAAACACATCAAGTCAATTTAGACGATGAAGGTAAAAGGCGGATGTTGTATTTCGTTCTCAATGGGGATGAGGTGTGCGTTTTACTAGTATTTAGTCAAAGTGATAAACTTTTTACAAATCACAGTTAAGAATCTTGCTAGCCACACTGGAGTGGGTACCTAATTCCACATAAATGTGTTCACAGCACCTTGCTGGTAGAATCCGTGGCTGGTTCCATCTGGTCCCACGAATCATCCACTGGCTCATTTTCCACGATATCTATGATTGAACATTAACAAATATCTATTTTTACCAAAACGTGTGCTTTTTCATTTTAAGATAAAATTATCTCTCTGATTGCTCAACCCTATCGTCTACGAGAACAAAATCTAAAACTGTTAAATTTGCTTCTATTCACATTTAAATATATCTGGCATTGAAAACAAACGCCCCATTGTCTGTATAACCATGTAACTATGTTGACACTGTCTCTAAAGTAAGAGTTTTGTTTACTAATGCACTGTCCCTTTAATTGATGTGGGTCAAAGCATGATGGGAGTTATTGGCTACACCTAGCCCTTACCTGTTTGAAGAACTGGGTATGTTTTATCATTCTGTCTTCGGTCCTTTACCGCATCATGGATGAGAATCCGCTCATTAGGTGCAGCATACGCAACACCACCCAGGCTGAAATAAAACACAACACAAACTGTACATATAAAAATGTGAAAAATAAAAACGCAATATAAAAAAACACTACAACGTAAAAACAAAAAATAAAAACTTTATATAAAAATACCACAGCACTATCAATACTTAAAAACAAAGAAAACGTTATATAAATAAAAATACTATGTTACCGTAAATACAAACATTAGGTAAAAAGGCTATAGCGCTACAAATACTCAAACATTATAAATGACAAATGATTGCCATTGCCTTTTTGCATTGTGGGTGAGCCTAGATCAAGTCTGAGTGTGCATATGCATAACCTGTGTCCTGGGACTTGTGGTACACACTGTATCACATCAATAAGGGTGGGATGGAAAATTTTCCCTGCTCGCCTATTTAAAACCCCTTAAGGACCAAACTTCTGGAATAAAAGGGAATCGTGACATGTCACACGTGTCATGTGTCCTTAAGGGGTTAAGGGTAAAATATAAAATTTCTCGGTCAATTATTTTCCAATTCTCCGATTGGTCAATAAACCACATCATGTTTCCTTAACGATAAACGTTTAATTCCTGCACAGAACTTGCTCGTACAAGAATGTGAAAATTCTTTCTTCCAACTGTTGCTAAATAGTAAGATAAATTAGAGAGGTATAATTTTCTAAAACCTAAAAATAAATAAATTGCACTTTATAATCAACGGAACATGATTTCCAGGCACAGAGGCCTCCAACTGCAGGTTATTAGTTTATCGTTAATCTCCAGTCAGGGCCGGCGCGTCCATAAGGCGGCACAGGCGGCCGCCTTAGGGCGCACCGGCTCTGAGGGCGCAAAATTCAAGTGACCGGCAGGAGGGAAGTGCTCCCTCCTGCCTGGTCACCTCCTGGATCCCCGGAGCGGCGCGTCGTGCAGCTGAAGTGGATTAGGAGGTGGCGAGGGAGCTCTGATCTCTCTGACCGGCTCCCTCGCGCGCCTTTTGCTGATGCCGCGGGAGCCGGAATATGACGTCATATTCCGGCTCCCGCGGCATCAGAAAACAGCCTGCGAGGGAGCCGGTCAGAGAGATCAGAGAGCTCCCTCGCCGCCTCCTAATCCACTTCAGCCGCACGCCTCCCAGCAGCCCCACTGGACCACCAATGAGAGACCCACGCCAGCACTCCAGGTAGGGAGGCTGGGTGGGAAATTTAAATTTAATTTATTATTAATTACTTTATTAATTACTGTGTGTGTATGTGTGTGTGAGTATGTCAGTGTGTATGTGTGTCTGTGAGTTTGTGTGTGTGTCAGTGTGTGTGTGCATGTGAGTATGTGTGTCTGTCAGTGTGTGTGTCTGTGAGTTTGTGTGTGAGTGAGTGTGTCTGTCAGTGTGTGTGTGCGCATGTGAGTATGTGTGTCTGTTAGTGTGTGTGTGTAAGTGTGTCTATGAGTTTGTGTGTGAGTGAGTGTGTCTGTCAGTGTGTGTGTGCGCATGTGAGTATGTGTGTCTGTCAGTGTGTGTGTGTTCCAGTATGTGTGTCTGTGAGTTTGTGTGTGTGTCTGTCAGTGTGTGTGTGCGCATGTGAGTATGTGTGTCTGTCAGTGTGTGTGTGTGTCTATGAGTTTGTGTGTGAGTGAGTGTGTATGTCAGTGAGTGCGTGCGCATGTGAGTATGTGTGTCTGTCAGTGTGTGTGTGTTCCAGTATGTGTGTCTGTGACTTTGTGTGTGTGTGTGTGTGCGCGCATGTGAGTATGTGTGTGTAAGTGTGTCTATGAGTTTGTGTGTGAGTGAGTGTGTCTGTCAGTGTGTGTGAGTGTGTATGTCAGTGTGTGTGTGCGCATGTGAGTCTGTCAGTGTGTGTGTGTTCGAGTATGTGTGTCTGTGAGTTTGTGTGTGTGTGTCTGTCAGTTTGTGTGTGTGTGTCAATGTGCGTGTGAGTGTCTGTCAATGAATGAGTGTGTCAGATAAGTGAGTCTGGCTGTCAGAGACGTCTGTGTGTTTGTCATTGAATGTGTGTGACTGTCAGTGTTTATACACCCCTGACTGTAGCGTGGCCAAGCGGAGTGTACCGTGGTACAGGAACTTCTGTTTCCTGTACCTGGCAGGACTGACATGAAAAACTCACTGTACCAGGATTCACTCCGCTCAGCCACGCTACAAGAAAGGTAGGAGGCACACCAGGAAGGGGAGGGGACCACTATGGGGGTGGGTGAGGAGGGGAGAAATACCCTGAGGTACAGGAAAAGGAGGGAGGGGGGAAAGGAACACTAAGCGACAGGGAACAGAGGGGGGAGGGGAGAGGAACACTAAGGGACAGGGAAAGGAGGAGAGAGGGGAGAGGAACAGTAAGGGTCAGAGAAGGGAGGGGACCATTAAGGGACAGGGAGAGGGGCTGGATGTGAAAGAAACACACAGCGGGGCTTGAGAAGGAAAGAGACACACACAAAGGAGCTGGGAAGAGTAAAAGACACAAAAGGGCTGGGAGAAAAGGAGTTACACAAAGGGTCTGGGAGGAGTAAGACACACAAAATGTGGTAGGATGTAAGGGTCATACAAAGAGGAAACATAGGAGACACACAAAGGCAAAAATAGGAGATAAAATACACTAAATGGAGTCAGATATTTAAAGACGGGATAAGAAACACAAAAGGGAGGTTAAGAGGCACACAGGTGCAGATGTTTTTGGGGGGCGGAAAAATGCATTTTTCGCCTATGTACCCAAAATTCTTTGCACCGGCCCTGTCTCCAGTGATAGTTGGACCTCCTTTAATTACAAAATCCTACGATAGCCATCAAAACATGCTACTCTTACTCTAACCAATCAGAAAGCAGCATCTCTGCAAGGTTCCGTATTCAGGAAAAACACAATGTTTTGCGCTGTCAGGCTGTTGTACTGGGGGCGTCAGGTGCCTGATTTATAAACAGCAGTAAAACCTGTCAGTCTCTCTGGCTCCAGACTACGGCTATTGATAAATGCAGACCGCGGGGCTGCCAGGACGTGACTGCGTCCAATAAGAATAATAGAAAAAATGCAATCCTGGTAAAACAGGATTAAGTCATGTATTGTCACCAGTGTAGTTGATCTCTTTCTTAAAGTGAATTTGGAAGTGGGGCTGCGAGTCTGGACTCTCTCCAGGCAATTACTGGTAAAAGGTTGAATGATTTCTGCCCTGTTATCTAAATGACATTTCACTAATCAGTAAAAGCCAGCTTTGAACTTGTTCTTTAAAGATTATATATTTCTGATTATTTGGTTGGATTCTCCTAAATCTGATTACACACGCCCCTTACCAAGGGTTGTTTTTTTTTGGTTGTTTTTTTTCTATTTTCCTATTCAAATATTTTTATTGAATATTTTTCAAATAACAATGTATAAATTTATACAATAAGATACAATAATAATAATAATTAATACAGAAAAATTAAGGGTTTTTTTTTACTCTCTATTTTTAGGTTAATTTCAGTCTTATCAGAAAGCTTTTTATTTTTTCTATTTATTAATTGTACCGCATACATTTTAATTTTTTTTTTTGCTGATAGAAGGATTATGCATGTGTTGTCGCTCCTAGCTATGTAGAGAAAATATGCCTAAAATAAAAATTTTCCTAAACCTATAGAGTGTTTTCAGGTTTCATAAATAGGTGTAAAATGGAATTTCTCCCATAGGTAAAATAATATTGATGTTTTAAAGTTGGGCTAGTGGAAGCAATTTAACCTCTCGTGCCCATCCCCTGAGGATACGGCCTACCGAAAGTGAGGGGTGCCCCCTGCAACATTGCCCAGGAAAGGTAACCTTTTTATATTGTAGATCTCATTTAATGATAAGGTACATTCTGCATTTTGGTGGATTTCACTTTTAAAGGGACACTATAGTCACCTGAACAACTTCAGCTTAATGAGGTTGTTTAGGTGAGTGCTACAACTACCCGGAGCCTTTTTCTTGTAAGCACTGTATTTTCTGAGAAAATGCAGTGTTTACATTGGAAGCTTGGAACACCTCTTGTTGCAGTCAATCAGACGGCCACCAGAGGGACTTCCGAGTTCAGAGGCCCTAAAAAGGCCTCTCGTCCGATGCATTCTGGGTGAATGCATCAGACGGGCTATCAGCACACAAAGCACTGTGAACGCGCTTTGTGTGCTGACAGTCTGTCAGCACTGCTGTGGGCGTGGCTTCAGCTGACAGCTGAAGCCCGAACCCACAGGGATGCTGTCTGGCCACAATAGTGGTTGAAGGGAGGGGGGGGACGGACCTACTCTCCTCCCCCCCCCCCCCGGCCCCCACCCCTGAGCGGTGAGTGGGGGCCCTAAAAATAAGGGTGGCACATACTGCCCCCCCGGCCCCCACCCCTGTGCGGCGGGTGGGGGCACTAAAATTATCAATAAGGGGGGACCTATTGTCCCCCCCCGGCCCCCACCCCTGTGCGGTGGGTGGGGGCCTTAAAATAAAAAATAAGGGGGGGACCTACTGCCCCCCCCCCCCGGCCCCCACCCCTGAGCGGTGGGTGGGGGCCCTAAAATTCACAATAGGGGGGGGACCTACTGTCCCCCCCCGGCCCCCACCCCTGTGCGGCGGGTGGGGGCCCTAAAATTCACAATAAGGGGGGGACCTACTGCCCCCCCCCCCAGCCCCCACCCCTGAGCGGTGGGTGGGGGCCCTAAAATTATCAATAGGGGGGGACCTATTGTCCCCCCCCGGCCCCCACCCCTGAGCGGTGGGTGGGGGCCCTAAATACAAAGGGGGTGGGGACCCTAGTTAACCCTCTCCCCCCCCCCCCCCAAAAAAAAAAAAAACTTATCTCCCTACCTACCCCCTCACCCTAAAAATAATGAGGGGGGACCCTTTAACTAAAAACCTGTAAAGAAAAAAAAAATAAGATAAAAACAACTTACCATTCGATGTTTTCTTTCTTCTAAAATCTTCTTTCTTCAGCCCCAAAAAAGGCCAAATAAAAATCCATAATAACCGACGCAATAAAAAAAAAAAAAAAACCCGAGCGCAAAAAAAATAATCCATCTTCACCCATGGAGGGCTCCGCGCAGACTGAGCTCCGCAGGGCGGGGGAAGGCTTATAAAGCCTTGCCCCGCCCTGCAATTAGGCTAAGAACACTCTGATTGGATGGATTTCAAGCCATCCAATCACATTGCTCTGTGTCATTTTACAAGCGTGGGAAAATTCCAAAGAACTTTCCCACGCTTGTAAAATGACAAAGAGCACTGTGATTGGATGGCTTGAAATCCATCCAATCACAGTGCTCTTTGTCATTTTACAAGCGTGGGAAAATTCCAAAGAACTTTCCCACGCTTGTAAAATGACACAGAGCACGGTGATTGGATGGCTTGAAATCCATCCAATCACAGTGCTCTTTGTCATTTTACAAGCGTGGGAAAATTCCAAAGAACTTTCCCACGCTTGTAAAATGACACAGAGCACTGTGATTGGATGGCTTGAAATCCATCCAATCACAGTGCTCTGTGTCATTTTACAAGCGTGGGAAAATTCCAAAGAACTTTCCCACGCTTGTAAAATGACAAAGAGCACTCTGATTGGCTTAAACCCACCAATCAGAGTGTTCTTAGCCTAATTGCAGGGCGGGGCAAGGCTTTATAAGCCTTCCCCCGCCCTGCGGAGCTCAGTCTGCGCGGAGCCCTCCATGGGTGAAGATGGATTATTTTTTTTTGCGCTCGTTTTTTTTTTTTTTTTAATTGCGTCGGCTATTATGGATTTTTATTTGGCCTTTTTTGGGGCTGAAGAAAGAAGATTTTAGAAGAAAGAAAACATCGAATGGTAAGTTGATTTTATCTCATTTTTTTACCGGTTTTTAGTTAATGGTCCCCCCTCATTATTTTTAGGGTGAGGGGGGTAGGTAGGGAGATATTTTTTTGGGGGGGGGGGGAGGGTTAACTAGGGTCCCCCCCCCCTTTGTATTTAGGGCCCCCACCCACCGCTCAGGGGTGGGGGCCGGGGGGGGACAATAGGTCCCCCCCCCTTATTGATAATTTTAGGGCCCCCACCCGCCGCTCAGGGGTGGGGGCCGGGGGGGGACAGTAGGTCCCCCCCTCATTGATAATTTTAGGGCCCCCACCCGCCGCACAGGGGTGGGGGCCGGGGGGGGGACAGTAGGTCCCCCCCCTCATTGATAATTTTAGGGCCCCCACCCGCCGCACAGGGGTGGGGGCCGGGGGGGGGACAGTAGGTCCCCCCCCCTCATTGATAATTTTAGGGCCCCCACCCGCCGCACAGGGGTGGGGGCCGGGGGGGGACAGTAGGTCCCCCCCTCATTGATAATTTTAGGGCCCCCACCCGCCGCACAGGGGTGGGGGCCGGGGGGGGGACAGTAGGTCCCCCCCCTCATTGATAATTTTAGGGCCCCCACCCGCCGCACAGGGGTGGGGGCCGGGGGGGGACAGTAGGTCCCCCCCCTTACTGATCATTTTAGGGCCCCCACCCGCCGCTCAGGGGTGGGGGCCGGGGGGGGCAGTAGGTCCCCCCCCTCATTGATAATTGTAGGGCCCCCACCCGCCGCTCAGGGGTGGGGGCCGGGGGGGGACAGTAGGTCCCCCCCTCATTGATAATTTTAGGGCCCCCACCCGCCGCACAGGGGTGGGGGCCGGGGGGGGGACAGTAGGTCCCCCCCCCTCATTGATAATTTTAGGGCCCCCACCCGCCACACAGGGGTGGGGGCCGGGGGGGGACAGTAGGTCCCCCCCCTCATTGATAATTTTAGGGCCCCCACCCGCCGCACAGGGGTGGGGGCCGGGGGGGGACAGTAGGTCCCCCCCTCATTGATAATTTTAGGGCCCCCACCCGCCGCACAGGGGTGGGGGCCGGGGGGGGGACAGTAGGTCCCCCCCCTCATTGATAATTTTAGAAAGCGAGCTGAGCTGTCAGTCAGACAGCTCAGCTCGCGAACGCGCATTCCGCGCACATGCGCGGTAAAGCGCTCAGGTTCTTCATAGGGCGGCATTCAATGCCGCTCTATGAAGAACGCGATTGGTCCAGCGCGAAGCCGTCCCATTGGGCCCCGCGATTTCGTCATTTTGACGAAAAAGGGGGCGCGGCCTAGCGGGGAGCTCGGCGCTGGAACGGAGGTAAGTTTTTAATATAAAAACACCGATTTTTTTTTTTTAATGAATGAAAGTTCATATAAAAGCAAGAAGGAAGGCTGGGGGACCTGTCTTTCTTGCTTTTATATGGTGACTATAGAGTCCCTTTAAAGCAGATGGTGGTATCAATTCTAGACCTTTTATTAAAAAGCCGCTAAAGTCACCCAGACCAGATCTCCATGGCCTGGGGGCAGTGGTCCTGTCCTCTTACCCTGCAATGTAAAACATTACCATGAAGCAGGAACAATGTTTACCATGATGGGTTAAACACACATCCAGTGCCTGTTGCACTGACAGATAATGGAGGCGCTTCTGCTGCAATGACCAGGTACAACTCGGGCACGTTGATTCAATCCTTTGCTATGGGGAACCTTGGATGCATGTGTGTCACTCGCCGCGCATGCACATCAGGTCCCCAATGCTCCTCTATGAGGAACATTGGACTAGGCCAGGGGTGGGGATCCTTCGGCTCACCAGATGTTTTGGACTACACCTCCCATGATGCTTTGCCAGCATTATGTGTGTAAGAGCATTATGGGGGATGTGTTCCACAACATCTGGAGAGCCGATGGTTGCCTATCCCTGGACTAGGCTATGCCGGAGGAGAGCATGCCATAATGTCGCAGAAAGAGGAGAGGTAAGCAGTAGTCAAGGGAGCCTCAGCAATGGAAAATGGTAAGGAAAAAGCTATTTTAAGCATTAGGAATGCAGGTTTCGGTCTGGTGAAAGGGGACCATGAAAGCATGGATTCATGTGCGCAGAGCATGGATTCATGTGCCCTTTTATGTTCAATGGCCTTACAATGCAGGCCAGAAAATAAGGTGCGTGTTGATAAGCAGTGGTTCCATAAACTGGTGAATTAATAAAAAAGTATATTGTGATCTTTATCTTATCCTTTGCTGCTTGATCTACAGACGGATAAAACATCTTTCTATGGGTTAACCAAAATATAAGTTGCAGCTCTTATTTAATGAAAGATTTGTTTTTGGAAGAAAAAAAAAAATCACACTTAATGAGATTTGCTATGCTCAGTAGAAATTTACAAAGCGCGGGGTGTCTACAGTGAGGGCCATGGGGGTCATTTTCTCCCACTCTTTAAAACAAAGTCCCACAGATTACGTGCGATCCAACCAATCAGTGCCATATTTGATGGGTTGTGTTATTGTATGAAAAACCTGGTGTGAAGCACTCTGCAACATATATTTCGACAGTATTCTTGAACAGAACCCGCAGAATGAATTTAAACCTTGGCTTTTCAGCTTTTGAACAACACAACAAAATCTCGAAATATGTAAAATCCATCCAATTCCCTCCGTTACAATATGTGATTCAATTTTTTTAAGCACTCGTCGCAGATTCTGTTCTTAATACTTTAGGGCTTGTTATGATGAGGACATATTTAAGATTATTTTCCTGGACTCGGAGAGGACCGCAGTGAAACCATCTATTAGACCATTCAAGTAATGGACAAAACAAAATATACAGAATGCGTTAAATGATTTCAGTACTCCTGATGAGGGTGGGAGAGTGGGTAGAACAATTATGGGCTGACTAGCGAAATGATTTTTCTCCCGCTAATGGAGACAAGTACTCACTTAAGGGCTACACAAACTGGCAGCTGGTAAAATGAGACCTATAATAAAATGTGCTTGCTCAGCAACATGCAACAATCAAATGACTTTTCTTTGTCTCTCCGTCTACACTATACAAGTAACTGTTTCACCGCCAGTCCTGCGAGATTCCAGGAAAGACTTTCAGGGTTCCAAAGTAGGTCACAAACAAAAATATCTCTCCAAACGATCGTTAAAGTGGACGACAGGAAAAAAGATTTTGGGGATACGTTTTTAGAAATTAACCGCATGTACAGAACACGCCATCAAACGTCAAAAACGGGCATCTTGCAAAAGTTACAAAGAAGTAGCAGTTGACTGCTGTTAAAAATTGCTTTGGCCAGAGATGAGACTTGTAAATGACTTTCGGGATAACGACCACTGATTAGAGAGAAACCTGGGGAGGGGAAGACTAGAGTAAAAATAAAAAGCCCCGAGTGAGTGGTTCATGGGGATATTCACAGGCAGAAAGGAATTGTGGATAACCAGACATCCTACAGAAAAAAATTAGACCACATCATAAATTAGGCTGAAAAAAATAGCAATGCCCACATTAATATTTATTAAGCACCAACATGTTCTGTAGCCCAGCACAACAAGTAAGAAAACAAACAAGTAGCTGTCACAAGCCAGGCTAAACAAAGAGGAACCTAATGGAAGCAAGATACGGGCCTCAAGATCATCCTTTAAAAGCATCCATTATTGGTTGGTCTAGGTTATCGGTCCAAGTATAATAATTAAAGGACCACTATAGGCACCCAGTCTACTTCAGCTCAATGAAGTGGTCTGGGAGCCAGGTCCATCTAGGATTAACCCTTTCTTCTATAAACATAGCAGTTTCAGAGAAACTGCTATGTTTACAAATGGGTTAATTCAGCCTCTAGTGGCTGTCTCATTGACAGCCGCTAGAGGCGCATCCGCGCTTCTCACTGTGATATTCACAGTGAGAAGACGCCTGCGTCCATAGGAAATCATTGACAATGCTTTCCTATGGACTGGCTGAATGTGCGTGCGGCTCCTGACGCGCATGCGCATTCAGCCGATGACGGGGAAAGGAGGAGGGAGCCCGGCGCTGGAAAAAAGGTAAGGGATTAACCCCTTCCTCCCCCTAGAGCCCGGCGGGAGGGGGGCCCTGAGAGTGGGGGGGACCCAAGGACCCTATAGAGCCAGGAAAACGAGTATGTTTTCCTGGCACTATAGTGGTCCTTTAATTATACGTTTAACTTATTACCTGTCAGTATTTGTTTGCAGGCATTTCAGGATTTCCCTGTTAAATCTACATCTTAATGTAGAAAAAAAAAAGAAAAACAAAGCTAAAAAATATTAGTATCACTTTTAGGAACATTATATCACTACCCAAAATGACTTGCCATGTGCCGACTTCATTAACCTTTAAAGAAAATGTCTGTGTAAATAGTAAGTCCAAATACTTCAATGGAAATGTTAATGGAGCATGTTATGTGCTCTCAGTGAATCTTTACAAAAACAGGAATAAAAACAAAAGGATCTTCTTTATCTGCAAATACGTGCCCGAACCGAGTACGAATGAATGATGTCGTACTGGTTAAAACTCACCAATTGTCTGAATGCACATGTCTGATTTTTGGCGTTTGCTGGGCAGTTTGTTTGCCTTCCAGTTCTGCGAGTTCCACAGGCTACAGAGGGGAAAACACAAAATATACGTATTATCAGACTACTAGTGATTAAAGTCTAAATGAATCTGAACCTGTTTACAAAA
This sequence comes from Pelobates fuscus, assembly GCF_036172605.1. NCBI lineage: Eukaryota > Metazoa > Chordata > Amphibia > Anura > Pelobatidae > Pelobates > Pelobates fuscus. Next base: position 159,765,629 of record NC_086325.1, on the reverse strand, counting down.
ATGTTTAACCCCTTAAGGACCAAACTTCTGGAATAAAAGGGAATCATGACATGTCACACTCATGTGTCCTTAAGGGGTTAAAGACATAGGAAATTGGCAAGAACAGGATGCTTAAGATGAAATAAGTAGGCAATAATTTGGATTCTAAAATATAAAGAAAATCCTTCCAACAACAATAATTTGGTCACTTTAGAGATTAGCACATTCCTCTAAAGCACAGAGGACAGAGTTGGCAAGCATGCCAACTGACACAGAGTAACAATTAAATGCAGCAAATTAGATACCCCTTATCCAAAATTAGGTATCCAAAGAATGGCTTAACTGCTGTGAGGCAGCACATTGACAAGGCAGTATAAAATGAAAAGAGGATCCATCACTACCCATAAGTTAAGTTTAGCATTTTTATGCCAGTCATTTCCAAGATAGCATGTGAGCTTACAATCTAGTAGAAGGAGAAAGTGAGGATCCAATGCACGAGGAGAATGGTGATATAAAGTTGCCTGTGGTTGGAGTTAGAGAGAGGATGGACTTTTGTGAATGACAAGAAAATGATCAGACAGAAAATCTAACAGGGGTTTTCAATGAAGTGAGAATTGTCGGGAATTCAAAGTGAATTTCAAGTTTAACCCCTTAAGGACACATGACGTGTGTGACATGTCATGTTTCCCTTTTATTCCAGAAGTTTGGTCCTTAAGGGGTTAAAGGGACACTATAGTCACCAATACAACTTTAGCAATGAAGCAGTTTTGGTGTATCGATCATGTCCCTGTAGTCTTGCTGTTCCATTATCTGCCATTTAGGAGTTAAATCACTTTGTTTATACAGCCCCAGTCACACCTCCTTGCATGTGACTTGCACAGACTTCCTAAACACTTCCTGTCATCTAATGTTAACACTTCCTTTATTGTAAATTCTGTTTAATTTAGAATGTCTTATCTCCTGCTCTGTTAATAGCTTTCTAGACCTTGCAGGTGTCACTGTAGTTTACCCCAACTCGCAAGATTTAGTCCAACAATTGACAATATAGAGCAGAGATACGTCTTACCGGACCTTAGAATGGCCGGACTCGACGTAGAGGAGAGAAATACAGAGTCAGGAACGATCCGAGGTCAAAGGTACAAAGAGACAGCGAAAACAAGAACTAGCCATGGTCTGGTACACAGTAATCAGTAAGCCGGCAAACAGGACAAAACAGGGATAAAGAGATAGACGGAGTCAAATACAAAGCCAAGGTCAAGTACGAAAAATCACAACTGAACACAACAAGCGCTAAAGGGAACTGAAACAGAAACCACGATAGGGCAGGGAGTTAAGGGAGAGGTAAGTATAAAAACCCTAACATTTAATTTAATTGGCCCCTGTCATATACACGCCCCCAAAATGTGAGTGTATGGGGAATGTGGGATGAAAGGGGCCAATGGGAGACTGTTTTAATTTTCGGCTCCCACTTCCCCTTTAAGAGAGTGCCCGAGATGAGCGGCACGCTCTTGGAGCTAGGCGGGACACGTGACCGCATCCCGCGGTCAGTGCCCGCCGTCATTCGAGCCCAGAGCGAGACGCGCCCGGCGGGAACTGAGGACCTCGGCCGGCCCCCGGATAAGGTAAGTACCGCTACAGCAGGATCCTCCAGTATGTAATTAACTTCAATTCACAGAGCAGGGGATAATACGTTTTAAGGTAATCACATCTGATTAAAAATGAATCCATTTTGTTTTCATGCAGGCTGTTTGAGTCACAGCCAGGGAAGGTGTGGCTAGGGCTGCATAAACAGAAACAAAACGGATTTAATTCCTAAATGGCAGAGAATTGAGCAGTGAGACTGCATGGACATTAGGTATACACCCAAACTGCTTCATTACGATAACACAGAACATAACAGAACTGGAACCACAGCTGACCTGGATGTTTCGTCTCTGTCGGTCTGAAATTTTAAATTCATTTTGAATTCCTTTTGAACTCACATCAATTCTAACTTTATTGAGTAAGCTGTCAGTGTGAGGTGCAGGAGATGGGAGATGCATTACCCAGGCTGCTCTGTGTTTCATCATTTCCTCCATACATCTCTCCGCCTCTTCAGCTTCAGCCTTGGCTTTCACCCGCAGGATTGCAAGCTCCTCTTTCTGTTGGGTGATCTGCGCCTTGATTTCATTGGAGAGAACCCATTTAGTCAAAGTATCATGAATAGCACTGCGTGGTTTAAAGGGACCCTTATCAGCAATAAAACATGTGGCTGACAGAGTCCCTTACATGTAGGTATAACAATAATCTATACATTGTGCTGTGATACAGGTTAGAAAATGCTGATTAAAAGATATTCTGATCTGAAGATAGTTTATGCACCATTAGATATTTAAATCTCTTTAACCCCTTAAGGACCAAACTTCTGGAATAAAAGGGAATCATGACATGTCACACATGTCATGTGTCCTTAAGGGGTTAAAGGAACATTATAGGGTCAGTAACACAAACATGTATTCCTGACCCTACAGTTTTAAAAACACTATCTAGCCCCCCTGGCTCTCTCCTTGTCCCCCTAAATATAGTAAAATCTTGCTGCTGCTGCTGGCTCTGCCCCTGATCTGCCTGCTTGGCTGACATCATCTAAGTGGTGATCTCAGCCAATCACAATGCTTTCCCATAGGATTGGCTGAGACTGTCAAGCAGGCAGATCAGGGCAGAGCCAGCACAAGCCAAATTCATCCCTGGCCAATCAGCATCTACCCATAGATATGAATTAAATCAATTCATCTCTATGAGGAAAGTTCAGTCTCTCCATGCAGAGAGTGGAGACACTGAATGACAGTCACACACTAGAGCACTGCTTCAGGAAGCACCTCTAGTAGTCATCTGAGGAGTGGCCAGTGGAGGTATCACTAGGCCAGGCATAGGCAACCTTCGGCACTACAGATGTTTTGGACTACCCCTCCCATGATGCTTTGCCAGCAATATGGGTGTAAGAGCATTATGGGTGATGTAGTCCACAACATCTGGAGTGGCGAAGGTTGCCTATCCCTGCCCTAAGCTGTAATCTAAACACACAGTGTTTACTGCAAAAAAAGCCTGAAGGGAATGATTATGCAAATGCAATAAGCTGTAGTTGTTCTGGTGACTATAGTGTCCCTTTAAGGATTCACCTGTCGGTATTTACTACATCTGAGGAAGAATCCCTAAATGAATAAATGTATTGTTTAACCTCATGTCTCTCCTGCACCCTAACACCCACAAGACCAAAGCTGTCCAATTGATGGCTGGCAGAGAATGATGTGAAATGTAGTCCGACAGAGGGCTAAGTCTGCATGTTTCCATTTTAGAATGCAATCACTTATCCCCTGTGATGCTCACTGTAGTTAGCAGGTTGGCAAATGAGATACAATGTACAGTGTTACAAACCTTCAAAGTCTGCACTATGTCCGTCTTGGTTTGAGGTAAATCATGTACACCGGTCAATCCTTCCTCTGCAGGAGATAAAATAGATATTTTTTTCCTCTTATCTAAAAAAATAAATGAAACAAAGAACATCCCAAACATCACATTTTCTCACGTGCCATAAAACCTTAATGTAATGTAATCAGCGGAAAAATGTAACTAATAATGGAACAGTCTAAGGTTTAAATTGTATATATTTATTTGTAATGTAAGAATGCTGAGGTTGTATCTGCAGACTCCAATTTAAGCGAACACAAATTAAAAAGAATTAGTCATTCGATTTGAAAACATCATTATAGAAAACCTTCCTGGGGAGCTGATGTAATGTATGTTACAATCTAGTCTTATCTTGGTTTTCCAACACATTCTGATATCCATGTGGCTTTTGGCCACACATCCAGACACACAGAACTGTTTATTTGTATTGTTTTGTCGTTAGTATGTGAGACGTTACTGTGAGCGCAGTTCGTTGATACTTTACTCCCTAACATTTGGAGAAAATATATTTATGTTTATTATATTTAAATAAATTGAAGATTACAGCTTATTTTTATTTTTTTTAGCCTGAAATAAGGCCCGGAGATTCAATAATCAGCTTAAAACTAAACAGCATCTCCTACTTACGGACTCCAACCAAATCACATTGTATCCGCGCTCTTGTAACATGAGATTATGTCGCCATGAAAGCTTTGCGGGCACCTCGCTGTACTTTATACTAATGTACACATTATGCTTCAAATAGCTTGTAAATTGTTTTATGGTTAATAAAGGGGATCAAGTGAATATGCAATTAGCAGCTCTCTTCGGAGGTCATACATTTTATTAAGAATGCTTAGCACAGATTTAGTGTGATCGTACACTAGCTTTTACTATTACGACAAATGATGCCACATTAACGGAATTTTCTGCCTTTTGTATATTTCATTGAATAAATAATAAATTTTCATATTTGAAAAATAAAACAAGAGAGCGCTTTTTAAATTCAGCAGCTATACAAATCTACAGAATTTCAAGGGAATGGGGAGCAAGTGTTATGTAGGTATTTTCTAGACTTGGACACAGCAGAAATATTCGGTTCAGCAGAGCCATTTTTAAAATAAATTTAATTTTGTTCGGGACCTCAGACACTCGTTTAGTTGACGGTTCAGCTCATCCAAATATCGTCCCAGAAAATGTTTGGGGAAACGATTCTGATGATAAATACATAATACAACTTTGGTTCACAAATTAAGTGAAAAAAAGTTACTAATATAGGGAAAAAGAAGAGAAGCGGTAAGAAATCTATATTAAATTGTATTGTATTATATATACCGGTATATAATATATAGATATAGAATTTCAATAGCTTTTTCCAGCTATTGGTTACTTTATCTCACTTGTAAATAAAGTCAACATTTAGTGCCTGTTCCATAAACATTAATTCTCTTATTTTTTTGGTGCCTTGGGCGGAACTCCGAATACTGAATTGAACATTTTCGGCCATCGAGCTAGTTGTTTGCTCAGCTATATGCTGTATGGCGTCTCGGACGATAGTAGGCCTAAATTTGGACGAATTGTAATTTAACCCCTTAAGGACACATGACATGTGTGACATGTCATGATTCCCTTTTATTCCAGAAGTTTGGTCTTTAAGGGGTTAAAAGCACAAATCGAGTATTTCCATTTAAGGAAAACTTTTGTTGTTTTTAAGGCATTGTTTCTCATCCGATCTGCTTGTTTACCTTTATCAATGCCAGATGAGTACATGACACATCTACATTTATTATATCCCCAAACTCTAAAGACCAACCAGCGTACCCAGTGATAGCTCCATGCATAACGCATCAATCTGAACTTACTGGAGACTTGGCCATATGCACTCATAATTAAATGTTGTTCACCAAACATATAAAATATCGCACAGAACCTCTTAGCTCCCAAGTTACTCGCAGAGGTGTTGTTAGGGGGTGGCTGACAGGGGCCCCATGCAGTCTCTTTAAATCTCCAGGTCTGATTTTAGCACCCGTGAATTGCTATCCTTCAAGTCCCAGTGTTTGAAGTTCAGGAATACTGAAATGACTTTTACTGACAGATTTTGTAATCAAAGATACAGGGAAATCTGTATCTGGATATTTTATTTCTCTCTCCACATACAACTCTAATAGGGTGCGATTCGGAAGGAACAATATGTGGTTGCAGCCCGTAGTCTTTTTGCCTCTTGGCAGTACCCCAGGTTAATACTTACACTGAATGCAAGAACAAGGAGGATTGTAATATACATGTTACATACATGGAAACAAGCATGGAAAAGAAACCGTCACCGTGCAGTATTCTTGCAGTTGATAATAAAGGGAAAAAAATTACAAGTATCACCATAGTCGAAAAATACATTTGTGACATGGCCTGATTTGTGGTTTAATAAAATCTTTCTGATGAATAGCCTGATCTAGGCACCCACATTCTCTACATAGGGGAAAGAGGGATGTGAGGCTCAGAGGCAAAAGAGAAAACAAGGAATAGTGCAGTACATGTATTAAATGTATGTTTTAAAAATAAATACAAAAATAGTTAAATATATAGATTAAAACAAGCACGCTGTATATTAAACCTATGCTTGTGATCACAGTTCAAAAAATAGAACAGAATTCTATATTTTGCAATTAAGCATTTTTAGGTGAAATGCGTTATACCTCCTGCACTATTAATTTTTTCCTTTTTTTAACACACCGAGTGTCTATACTTTTTAGTTAATTATATGAACTATAATGTTTAATTTAGCCATATGTTTCTATTACTTTTTTTTTATTTTCCATGCATCACTTTACATATTTTATCCCTGTTCAACAACTAATGCTGAAAATTAATTTCCAATTAAATAACAAGCATTTTTTTTTTTTAAAACCTACACAAAATGGTGAATTGTGGTAAATTGAAAATTTAGACTAAATATCAATATAAGCTGGGACTTAGCATAGTTAGATAACTTTTCTAAATCAGCTATTTTTGTCTAAAGCAAAAATTGCAATATTCAATGTTTTCATGTAATTTATCATGTACATTTCTTACCCTTGTTAACTTTTTTCAGAGAGTGTGAATTTTTCCGATCCAATTTCGGACTTGTAAACTCTGTTCCTGTTATTTTTTCTAAATGCCAGCTGGGTTCCGATTTCATTGGAATTACCTGCGGACTGTTGAGGAAATGATCCTGGTCATTAGTCAGAACTTCTTTTCAATTTACTTAAATTCGTTTTACATTTTAGTTTACTGGTACTTAGTTTGTGACATTTTAATTCATGAACAAATTCTGAAGTCTCTGGACCTAAAACAAAACATTATTACAGTGATAAGAAGGGCTGCATTGAGTGGACAAAAAAACAGGACAATCGTCCCTTACACCCCTGAAATTATTGACTTTCGCACTTACCAAAATCATATCATATACATTTATCAGGCCCTGTTTTTCATTTGGCACAGTAGGCACCTGCCTACAGGCGCATGTCCTCAAGGAGGTGCCTGTTTCCAGCACTTATATTGTGCATTTATGGGATTAAATAGACTGGTCGGATGAGATAAGTACCAGGAGCCTTGGCCAGTGTCCTCTGTGGCGTGTCAGCCCCTATGTTTGATAGCAGAGCTGCAGGAATGTTATAGAGGGTGTAAAACTCAGCGCTGTCCCAGCTCCTCCAGTGTCTGTGTGTGAAGCTGGACAGGAAGTGGAAGGGATCACTTCCCATCTGCCCACTAACAGCCTCTCACACAGGAAATGCCCTACAGGAGGAGCAGGGACAGCATTGAGTGATGCACACTGTATAAGAACGTCTGCATCTCAGGTATCAATCATAAGAGGCATGACTACAGAAGATATAGGAGGGTGAGTACTTTGGAAAAACCCCTTCAAACTCCCCATGTCCTAAATACCATTTTCCCTAATCCTAATTGATTCCTTCCCCCCAAGCCTAAACAAACGATTTCCTTATTTCCAAAATGTAAGCACTCACAGTCTAAACCTGAAACCCCTCTTTAACTTACCCTTAGGTATAACACCTTGTAAAACACCCCATGTACCCCAGTACTTAATATAGCCCTAATGTAACCCTAAACTCAATAATCCTATACCCTTAGGTATAACACCTTGTAAAACACCCCATGTACCCCAGTACTTAATATAGCCCTAATGTAACCCTAAACTCAATAATCCTAAACTCCCCCTGTACCCAAATACTAAGTCAAATCCGACTATATGGGTTTTCAAGTGTTTAGTTGTTAAAGTTAAATTCCACCCCTGAAAATTAAAAAAAAACATCACAGTAGACCTTACCATTGACTATATATTTCCTTTTTTTTTTTTTTTTTATTTCAACAAAAACTGGTGGGACGGGTGCCCATATGCCCTTCTAGAGGACGCTGAATATTTTGTCAATGTATCTTCCATTAAGTGATAAAAAGTACGGTACATACACACACAAACACATTCATAGATAACAAATAATAATGTGCTCATGGAATTTCTTATACATGATATGCAAAATATAGAGGAGTAAAACATACAGTCTTCTCTTTTTTTCTGAATGAGGATGCAAAAACAAAGGAAACAGCGCTAAAATACACCAACACTATGAGTGAAGAGTATAAGAGGCAGCAAACCTAAAACAGGGCTCCCCCCCAAGCCCTATTAACAAGGATAGTACAAAAGACAAGAGAAGTAAAGGTTGCGCCAAAACAGACTATAGTAGATATGATAGTACAATAGTACAATGATAGTCCAAATAGATATGATAGTCCAAAGTACAATGGTAACTCCGAAGATAAACCTTAAAAAAGAGAGATACCAAAACAGAGTCCTTAATTATGCCAGATGGACAGCCGACGGCCTATATGGGGAGATGTTCTCTGTGTGCGCCGAATGGGGACGACTTCTTTGGATCCGTAAGTAGAGAGAGGAGAAAATAATGGTGCAATACATCTAGTACAGAAGGTAAATATTTGGACAATAGGGTCTATGGTAGTCCTACTCACATGTAGTAAAGCTTGAACTAGCTCTAGTATGTATGACATACAGCGGTACAGTCCTCGCTTATAGGACACGTGGAGAGGTATAGATATCTTTGGATCCATATGTGGAGAGAGGAGAAAATAATGGTGCAATACATCTAGTACAGAAGGTAAATATTTGGACAATAGGGTCTATTATAGTCCTACTCACGTGTAGTAGAGCTTGACCTAGCTCTAGTATGAATGGCATACAGTGGTACTGTCATAGACAAAAGGTACATAAAGGGTTACAGCCTTTGCCTTAGTTAAGTTCTTCTACGTCTGCAGGGGTTAAAAGCTAAATAGTTTTGTCTGCAGTTTCTGCAGATGGTTTTTCTGTTTCTCATGAAATGTTCGAGTTTGCTTTAACCTTGCATAGTTTAGATAACACTTTCAAGTAAGTCATTGTTGCTTTGACACATGCGTAGTAGACTAATGCCATTTTATATATGCAACACTCTCGCAATTAAATGATGAGATGATTTTGAACCACAAACGGAGTCTGTGGTTTTATTATCGGTTCTCCCGAGCGCTCGTATATCTAATTAGGAACCTTTGGTTATCTTTTGCATGATTTATCTATCATAAACTTCTATATCACTACAATCCCCACTTATAGGATACGTGGAGAGGTGTAGATATCGTATCAATGCGTAGACCATAGAAAGGGTTAGAAAGAAGAGAGACAACTAATAGTGCTCACTATAAAAAAAATATCGTAGGAGTATAAGTAATAAAATTGTGTACTCACATATGGTTGAGCAGGCGAGCTCATCCCAGGGCCCTATTTAGCCTTGTACTGCAGAGAGCCCCAAATGGAATTTTTCCCCCCAGTAAGTGGGTTAATCTCATAACAGCAGACATTAGGCTGCTAGAGTAGGACCTGCCAAAGATGGGGTACATTGACGTTGTGGCAGGCTTATGCAATGTATGATCATATAATGTAACTAAACCCCCATTATTTTTGCCTAGATTAGGTGATTTTTTTTAAAAAAAACTAACAAAATCTGTCAACATTGAAGTTGCTGTTTAGTGGAAGGTGAGTGCGTTGGATCTTGTGTATTACTTGAAAGTGTTATCTAAACTATGCGAAGTTAAAGCAAACTCGAACATTTCATAAGAAACAGAAAAACCATCTGCAGAAACTGCAGACAAAACTATTTAGCTTTTAACCCCTGCAGACGTGGAAGAACTTAACTAAGGCAAAGGCTGTAACCCTTTATGTACCTTTTGTCTATGACAGTACCACTGTATGCCATTCATACTAGAGCTAGGTCAAGCTCTACTACACGTGAGTAGGACTATAATAGACCCTATTGTCCAAATATTTACCTTCTGTACTAGATGTATTGCACCATTATTTTCTCCTCTCTCCACTTACGGATCCAAAGAAGTCGTCCCCATTTGGCGCACACAGAGAACATCTCCCCATATAGGCCGTCGGCTGTCCATCTGGCATAATTAAGGACTCTGTTTTGGTATCTCTCTTTTTTAAGGTTTATCTTCAGATTTACTATTGTACTTTGGACTTTTTTTGTTTACTATCATATCTAGTCTGTATTGGCGCCACCTTTTTTTGTCATGTCTTTTCTCTTTTTTTCTCTACAATTTTTATTTGTTTATGTAATTTTTTTTTTTTTGCACACGTCATGTGCAGTACCGACATTTTAGGATTACATGTACATATTGTTTTTTTGCACTTTAAAAAAATAAATATTTTGTAATATTCTATTTTTGTAGACAACACACCATATACCTTAGATTTGCACATGTATTGTTACTTGGAGAACCAAAACCAGCCGAACCCATTACTTAACAATACATCTTAGTGACAGATTCTGCAGCAATCATATTTATATAAGACAGAAGATGAGGCAAAACAATTACTCTAAATTAATCTTTGCCATGCCACAGGTTAAATCACTCTAATCCCCACGAGAAAAGGAGATCAGAAAAGATTTAAACTATGTGCTTATATTATTCAAATAACCAATTCTTGATGGTTCCACTAGGGAAACCATATGCTTCGATAGAAGAAGCAAAAAAAAAAAAAAAAAAACACAACAAATTTTATATGAGGCAAACAAGGTGCGTTACTACAACAGACATAACAACATAATAAAATCCACTAAATAAAAAAAGATTTTACAAATCCAAGAATATCCACAGATACATTGTCTATCATTGGCAATCGGCAAGATATCCCTATGGTTTTGCGTACATGTCAGTGTTAAGAGGATTTTACAGTGAATATTTTATGTTCCAACGCATGCTAACAGAACTTTCACGTGTCACCCAGTGAATTATAGGTTGGCAAGATGTCCAGAGTGATAATAAGTCTCCAGTGCTTACCTTAAGGGCAATGCTAGAACTATGATTGGGCACAAAATGTTCTCCCAGCTCCCGTTATGATTGTCCCTGTATACACCTAATTTCTCACTAGTGTAAAACAGTATTTTTTCTCCTAAAATGTTAAAGTTATTTTTTTAAAATAAGGATCAGAAAGTATTTTTTTCTGGGTGTAAAAACTAATGGATTGTGCTTAATATATGTTTTATAGCTGCCGGTATCACAACTTATGCTGTGGTATGGTATCAGTCGCAGTCATGCTATAATACGCCCAGGTAGAATATAACAAAGCGGGAGGCATTTTTTTAGAGCAGGGCCCAGATTTTTATATTTTAGTAATTATGAAAAAAATTCACCAGAAATTTTAAAAGATTTCACATATGCGCAAATATTTATTTATCTTCCCTATTTAAATCATATCTAAAACATAGCTCTATTATTTAAATGAAAGCAACAAAGAAAATTCTATGAAGAAAAAAACAAAACAAAACAACAACAACAAAGCAAACGTCAGTAAATGTCAACAGGCAAACCCTTAAAAAGAGCCATGGTCCGTCGAAGAGCTGTGCAACACTGCTCCCAAGTGGACAAATGTTGAACTGCCAGCATTTACAGCTATTGATCCATTGCAAGTGATAATACAGTTATGTAGAGGATACAATTTTAAATCATATGTGAACTTGTTAATTACTCCCTGCAGAAGTGCATCATTTTATTGTTTTAAAGCATGCAGTTCTGCATGCAGTATGATCAATCTTGGGTCATGCCACGTGGCGTGATCATTACCTATACACCACTCTTAAAGGGAAAATGGAATTAAACAAATTTTATACAAAATAAAATATTACATGCGTTATAACCACACTGTATTATTTTGTAAGTCATACATTTAAGTTAATTGCCTCTTTTCAGCATTTCTCCCAGCTTAATCGTGCACTGTGGGTGTGGGGGCAGCAATCTTTAAGTTCTATTTCTTTGGAAACACACATTATCCAATCAAAAAACGTGCAGTTAATCAAGAACTACATTCAAAAATCATTCTGGGACAGAATCAGACCTTCAAATTGATCACGGTCTTAAAATTGGTCATGGTCTCTTTTGACGAGCCACAGATGGCTGCCACCATGGAGTTTGTAAACTAGTAAGTAGGAAGAGTTCCCAGTTATGGTGCTGGGTCACTAACCAGATGTTAACTACAGTCAGGTTAACAATAAGGTTAACAGTAAGTTAACCTGCATCCCAGAGCATTTTTTACCTTGTGCTTGAGGATTGGCGGTTGGGGCTATCTTTTCGAGTCTTCTTGTCCTGATGTCTCTTATTGGTTGGAGACCTTTTGCGATCGCGGTACCCTTAAAAAGTACGGTAAATGCTCATTATATATATAAGGCACTTGGTCAAAGTTGCTTTGTTTATTAATTTGTTGTATTTTGTACTGGCATGTGAATATGCTAAATAAAAAAAAATAAAAAAATATATAAAATATTTTGAATATCAAGGTTATGGCAATGATCAAAATTGTTGAGTAATTGGTGCTAAATACTTATTCACTTGTTCCAAGTTTTGGAAAATATGGAAAAATAGCTGAATTTGGACATTTTTTCCAACTTACATATTTTGAAAAAAAAAAACTTGCATTCCCTATCTTTAAAAAAAAAAAAAAAATGAGTATGCAAACTTTCAATGTTGGTTAACGAGACCCTAATCAGATTACTGTATCACTCGCTATTTAGTAGACATCACATTGATAGATCTAAATTAGCTTTCTCATGAACAAATTAATGTGTATTTTTTACCAATACCTTTGTTAATGTGATATTCCCTGTCCATCACCTCCTCCATCATGGTGTCACTTCCAACATGACCAGACGTCTGTGGCAAATTATCATTTCTGGAAGTTGTGCTTACGGTATAGGTACCAAGGCTGCTATCACTCACTCTCCATTTTTCTAAATTTCTTCTTCTCTCAGTCTCAGGTTGGGCAGCTTTTCCATGTCTAATGGAAGACAGCTCTGGTGAGAACCTGGAGATCCTGTTGTTTGGCGAGCCAGTTGGGCTGACCTTCGCTGGTGAGGTGTGTTGTATTGGAACTGGATTACTACTGGGATCTTGGGGTATTTGTTTTGTTCCTAGCCTACTTGCTTCCACTTCAATCCTCTCCCCCAGCTCTTTGGCCACAGCCCAAATAGCCTTCATACGGTCTTGGTTATCTCGATATGGAGACAGGGATGGGTCTCTGTTTGGTGGTGAAGAATCGTATATGCCATCGTTTTTTGAAGAGATCTCTGCAATCTGCTTTTTTAATGTCATACTAAATGTATCCAAATCTTGAAGTTTGAGTGGACTAGAGTGTTCATCTTGGACAGGGTCCTTATTTGCATGGGGTGTGCCTTTTCTGCTAAAATACAATATGAAAATTCAATGTAAAAATAAATTATATCTGCAGAATGTCATATAGTCAACTGTTGATTATTTGAGAGTCCCTGGGGACCACGGCTGGTGGACATTTAACCTATCTAGATCATCAACCTCACAGAGTCATCATGAAAATGTGCCTTATACATTATCACCTGTGTGACTGCCAAACAGTTGGTAATTGAGGATGGAGCAAGGTGGATTAATGGTAAAGTCAATGCTTTACTGCGACGTTGAAACCAAACACTAATTTAGGGACTAATTTCCTGTGTTAACGTGCATTACCCCCTGCCACCAGCAGCAAACATCTAAATATGAATGCATTCAAGAGATTGAGGCTGACAGCCTTCATATTGCTTTTCCAGCAGACCACAGCAGAGTTACAATTGGTCACTTAATATTTTATTGAGGCAGTTGAGTTATCTTTTGTATTATAGATGTAAGTTTTGAAAGAACTGGAGATATCATACGTTTTCTCAATAATATTACGAGATTGTGTGATGCTTATTTCAAATGAACCTTTTATGTTTTCCTTTCGTTAAAGCAAACTGTGTCTTTCCTCTAACCATCTTTAGTGTGGGCAACAGTCCAGTTTCAAAGAATAATTCAGGGGTCTAATGAAGCTGACTCTGATCACATCTGTTAGTAAAGCAAACGCTGTCTCCTCTATATCCTAACCTACCAGTACTTACCTACCTACCTACCTGTACTATTCTTCTTTTTTTCTAAAATGTTTTCATAACTTGCAACTGTGTAAGCCATGAACTGTTTAAGAAAAATCTTCACCAATTTATCTACTGACATTATTTTGAGTTTTTTTTTTATCTAGATGAGGGGGACTTACCTGCTCTGATCTACTTCTTTAAGTAGAGCCAATGATTTTAACTGAACCCATTCAGGAATGCCTTTTTCCTCACTTCCGAGACACGTTGTTTCCTGCAAGACAATTCATATTCTGATTAGTGACGTGAGTAGACAAGACACACAGAACATTGTGCACAAAAGACCTGCTGATATTGTTTTGCTATTTTTTTCATTGTGCCCTTTACACGGTTTATTTTAAATAATAATAATAGTAATAAGATTGCAAAAAAACATTTGCAACTAAACAACTAGCAGTCTATAACTTGCAGGACAAAGTGGTGGGACACAGAATGACAAAAAATGCAGGTGTGCAATTCCCATAAACCATTGCTGCACAGAGGCCTAGGGGCTACGTACAGCAGCTTCACACAGGCTAAATAGTCTAGATTGAAGGAAGTTTCATTCATGAAAAAATATATTTTCTTAAAGTTATTCCTACAAATTTCACACAAACTAAAAATTCCAGGTTAGTTATTTTGGGATTTTACCAACCACCCAGAAAGGAACCCAACCGAGAACAATCTCATATGACAAACCACGTAAAGAACAGTCTGTGGCTCCATTTCAGTGGTTTTCACACTATGGTACACAGACCCTAAATGGCCCCAAAAAAGTGCGAAAGGAAAGGTGTGCAGATACAAGAAGTAAAACAGGGTCAGCGTCTTAAACGACAACTTTAGATTTTCAGGTAATTAAATAATATGATTTTGACAGCCACTGTTTAGTGGTATCATAATAACTTTAACGTTTATGTCTTACACAATGCTTTCTTTGGTGGTACTTGACACGTGCTTTGGGGTCACTCCTGAAGGGAAAAGCATCTTTTTGCTTCTTGAAGACAGCTTGCAATCTTTTCTGTCGCAACTGCGCAGCATTTTGTAACAAACTCTGGGCTTCTCGCTCTCGCTTCAGCCTCTCCATATTCTTTTTCTTCATGAAGTCCCGCACTTCCTCGACACTGTAGCTTCGAATCTTGTGTTTTCTACCCTGCTTCTGGTCTCCTTGTGCTACATTTTCCTTCTTAGGATTCTGTGCCAAGCTGACTAAATCTGTGAGAGATCTTTTAGGGGATGTACTTTCTGACCTCCTGGCTACATGTTGAAGGATCCCAGCTTCACTTTTTGGCATATCCACTCCTCTGCCTCTGTCTAAGACTCTCATCCCTGGTACTTCAGTAGAGATACGTTGTAGGGCTTCAGGTGTAGAGCTGTGCAGGTTTACGTCTGCGCAATGACCAGGCTTCCTACAGGCTTGGGTGAACGTTTTAGTATTCAGGTGACTAACAGGAGCATCTGACGGTAATAGCGTTTTCTGACTTATACTTTTGCAGCTTCCTAAAAATAAAATAAAAATGCAATTTAATAACACTTGTGTGTGTGTGTGCAATAGAAAATAGTAACACTGCACATTTCGACAGACTGCAATAAAAATATACAAAACTAAACCCTGTGCTCAAACTTCCACTACGCCTGGGTGGCAGCAATGACTATCGAACACATTAGTCCCAATACCTTTTGGCAGGTGAGCTTCACTTGAATGTCCATTGGAGTGATACTAAAAAAAAGCCAGTTATTAAAGGACCACTACAGTGCCAGGAAAACATACTTGTTTTCCTGGCACTATAGTGCCCTGAGGGTGCCCCCACCCTCAGGGACCCCCTCCCGCCGGGCTCTGGGATGAGGAAAGGGTTAAAACTTACCTTTATTCCAGCGCCGGGCAGGGAGCTCTCCTCTCCGCCTCCGATTCTCCCTTTTCACACTGAGAATCACGCAAGCGCCTCTAGCGGCTGTCAATAAGACAGCCACTAGAGGATTTGGAGGCTCGATTAACCCTTTTATAAACATAGCAGTTTCTCTGAAACTGCTATGTTTATAAAAAAAAAAAGGGTTAATCCTAGAGGGACCTGGCACCCAGACCACTTCATTAAGCTGAAGTGGTCTGGGTGCCTAGAGTGGTCCTTTAAATGTGGATGGGGATCTGTGATAGCGCGCAAGTAACTTTTTTCTTTTTTTTTTTTATTGTATAGACTGGAATAAAAGCAGGCATCGTGACATTTCAAGGTGAGAAAGACCAGAGCAAAATCAGACTGCTAATGAGAACACTGCAATTTGATCAAATATGAAAAGAAAAACACAGATGTCAACTGGTACCATTGCAAGTTCAGACCAATTGGTGAGACTGAAATTAAAGGACTTTGACAAAAGCAGACAGCTAATGATGACTTTGCAAAGTCAAAGAGTCTAGAACGAAAGCTGACAACACAGGATCTGCACTTGTAGTTAATCTTAAATTTAGATGCAGAAATTCTTGTATGTTATCTATATCTCCTGAATACGTTTCTTTTTTAGCACTCTACGAAGTAGCTCGGAATGCGGTGAATTGCTTGGGTTATAAAAGATAATGGTGTAACATACACACAAAAAGCCCACTCGGAAGGAACCCCTGGTGCGCACAAGGTAACAAGGTACCTGCTCTCATGGTAGCCCCACCATCTTCTTGAGAAACACGCAGCATTTTCGACACAACTGGACTTGGGCCGAGTAACTTCTTCACAAGCTTTTGTCCCTCCCTCCACGCGGACGCTCCGTATAGATCTGGAAACACACACAATGTTTCTATACCTGGCAACATTATAATAATAGGATGAAATCCTCCAGAACCATTAATAAAATAAATACACAAACAGAAAAGTATAGAAAAATCAGCTTGGACATCAAGTAGTGATGGCTAATACCGGTACGGCAAATGTCGGTTAACTACAGTTCCCATGATGTTCTGCTAGTTTTTAGGGTAGAAGTGGATGATCTATGACTTGTTTTAATGTCTAGGTGAATTCTAAGCTGCTGCTCCCAAGTCAAGTTGTTGTTCCTTCTCTGCTCAGAACTGCCGCTAGATTCTATTTGATATCTTAAATGAGGATTCTTGGGGGATTAAAAAAAATGCTCTGAGCTCAAAACAGATTTCATGTCATTAGCCAAAAGAATAGATGTATACAGAACACTGGATAGCTCACAAAGCATGACATAGCACATCGCCAATCACAAACTGGCACAAACCACGTATATAATCTCTTTCTGGCTAGCTTTTTGCATCATCATATTAGTCCAGTAAGGGCAAAATAATGGAGTATTGCAGCATTTTTTAACAGCGGGAAGCTACAAATTAATAAGGGGAATGGAAGATTTTAGTTATGAAAAAAGGTTAACAAATATATACCTGTTAATTTTAGAAAAACAGCGCCCCAGAGGGGATATGAGAGCATTATACAAATATAATCAGGGGACAATACAAGCCATTGTCTAGAAATCTATACATAAACAGGAGAATACAAAGGACAAGAGGTCACGTATTTAGAATGGAAGAAATTAGATTTAGTCTAAGGCTAAGGAAAGTTTTTTTTACAGTAAGAACAATAAGAATGTGGAATTCTCTGCCTGAAGAGGTGGTTTTATCAGAGTCTGTACAGATGTTTAATCAGCAACTAGATAAATACTTGTAAAAATAATAAAAGACCAAAAAAGGTAATTTCTTCATCAAGCTCTTCCTTGCCTTTCACAATCTTACCACTATGAGATCTGATGGTAAAAATGCTGACATGTATCAGTGAAATGAAACTTGATTTTCAACATTTAGGCCAAAGTAGCTCATGTTAATTCTTCACTGTTTAGTAAATAAACCCTTGAGTCTTTCAGTGCATTCACATGTAGACACCTAATAGGACAACAGGTGAAAATGACAAATCGACTTCACTTGTGACCCAACCAATAACCTTCCTATATAATATTCCGCTTCAGTAGATGACCTAACTAGAACTATCTGACGTTCTCCTATTGATTTAATGATTGCAATGATATACAAAAATCTTTCTGTTTTAACCCATGAAGTCCTGCCTATTCTTTTTAACAGTCTACGTAAAGTTCTGTATTTCCAAGATAAAACACCGGACTCTGATTGATTGACCCAAGACTCACAGTCAAACCAATAATTTCTCTCTAGTCTAAAAATCTTACATTGGGTTTGGCCCTAACTATATATTTTTTTCTGGAATTTTTATGTTTCAGCAACTGCAAATTAATTTTTTGTTAACAGCAGCAAATGTTCAATTCCGCTTCAATTCATCAAAAAGTGTAGGATGGTGACTCCGACCTCTGAACCTTCATTTATCTTAGCGGTGGTCATGCCCTGACATCACTGCTGACAGAAACTAATGACCAATAAAGACTTCTTGACACTGGCAGTTATCTTGATAAATGTTTCATCTGACCATGGTCTTAGCGACCAGTCTCTGCGGAGAAGAAAACCATTTTTCACATCATCCATTAAATGTCTAAATTTGATATTTTGCGCATATTAAGCAGTTGGACGAAGAAGGGGAAAAAAAATATATTATATGATCACGACCATTTACACTGCATGAATTGTATTGGATTGATTCTCATTCTTCTGTTTTTTTCCACTATGAACTAAACAGCAGAAACAATAACTTGACACGACATTAAAATATAGGACAAACTCAGAAAGCAGATGATGTGTTCATTTCCACAAATGCACTTCGACCCTTGTCCTTCAAGGTCATTCGGGCAAGATACAAGGTCATTGATGGTTTCGGAGATTTCCTTCACGGTTATTACTTAACGATATATCTCTGACATTCAAGAAGGCTGTGGTTTTAAATGCAAATAATGTGTTTGTCAATTATTTCAACTTGATCCTGCTGCACCGTATGGTAATTTGTCATTTCTAAGCAGGGGTATCTTAAAAGTAGACTTGCCTTTTTAGAAAACACATTAGCCATTCAAATCTGCTATTCTTTCATGCGGAAAACTTGACAATCAGGCTTATTTTATTGTTGCATTAAAGGGAAACTGTCACTTGCCAAGATTTTTAGTATGATGTTTACATTATCCCTATATTTCACAAATTTGTATTTTTGAGGTGACACAAATAAAATTAAATGTATGAATCCACAATTCTTTATCTTTTAACTGGGCTCTTCTATCATGACTACCCATCAGTCATTGTTATAAGCTTTGTCCTTTTTACCTGGCAGTCAGCATAGAGAAAGCATAGGAAGAAGAGGAGAGATTTTTTTAAAATCTATTTTTTCTATCTATTTGCATTGCGTGCCCTGGCTGTGCCTTGTCTGCACTGAATTATGATGTAATCTGCTAAATATTTAATATACCGTACATTTAAAAGAAAAAAGAGCATCTTATAAAAGGTTAACCTATGGGTGCCCAAAAGGACGATCTCCAGATGTTGTAGAACTACAACTCCCATGATGCTGTGCATACTTTTAGAATGCCTTTAGAATGACAATGCATCAAGGAAGCTGTAGTTTTAAAACATCTGGGGACCCACCTATTGGGCACCCCTGGGTTAACAGTCTTTTATTTAATGGTTTAATTCCTGAGAAGTGTCTGTTCTCCTTTGCAGCAGTACAAAAAAATAAAATAAACAACCAACAATTTTTCCATGAATTTATTTCAAACAATAATTCACGAAGATTGTTA